>NC_084796.1:33104344-33407374 GCF_963169125.1 Humulus lupulus | reverse complement strand
CCAACACCGTCTCCCTCCCGAGTGTCTCTTCCTTCCATGTCTGCTTACTTTTTCAAATATTACTTTAATACTTTTTTCTTTTCGATTAGACCAAAATAAAATATCTCGTCGTAATTTCCACTTTGAAGAGACGGTTTGTTAGAGTGTACATTTATAAAGTATTTTTCATTTTTACTGCTTTCTCTTCTCCATTATTTGTTTGTTTTTATTCCATACCATGGCTGAAGCAGTTATTTAATGCTTAGTCACCCCACACTATCTCATTCACGCCAAAAATCCTTCTCATTGCAGAGTTTTGCTCACAAAAATCTCCCAGATTCTCTACTTCCTCTTCTTCTCGTTTATTGGTTCAGTTGTCAGAAACTCATCTGAGTTTGGTGCTTCCTTATATGTATATACCTTATTTTCCCTTTTGCTTTCAGACTCTGGTTATGTAATTGATAATCCTTGTTCTTCACCTTCATCTTCTGTGCCTTGTTATTTCTAAGAGTGCTTTTTGCTAAATAATGTAATATTTTCTTAAGCATTGTACTTTATCTCTTTTCCATTTGCTTAATGCCCTTTTACTCAAAACTGTTTTAAATAGTCCCTGTTAAGATTTCAATCATGGGTTCTCGTTAATTTGTCTGCTTAAACCTTGTTCAATTTCTTCGGTTTCAAACTTCTTGGTGTGTTTTGTGAATGCCCATTTGCTTTAAAATTTGCTCTAAATAGTTCCAAATGCAGTTTTGGATAATGGGTTTCCGTTAATTTGCTCCTCAGAAACCTCTAAATTTTGAAGCTTGAAAGGGAAAGGTGTCATCTTTAGCTATTCTACCATGTTATTGATTTTTTAGCATGTTTCTGTGTTTGGTCACAAGTGTTGCTGTTTTTGGTGGGAAGTAGTTGATACTGAGAAGAAGGATTTGTTTGATTTGAGACAAATGGATCTAACCTTCTTCATAGTTGACCGCTAGCCTTGTGATCTAAACTTATGGGGGGTTGTTTGTTTCGTTAGTATAGAGCTTTCTAATCCAAGCCACCACCATGAGTTTCCTTCGCTAGTTTCCTTGCTTTGTCTAAGAAAAGGCATCCAAGTAATACAATTCATTTCTAATCTATTCTTTTGTTCTTCATATCATACACCTAATTTGTTACAAGTTCATTGCAATGTAAAGTTCTTCCACTGTTATTAACCATTCATTCAAGGACCTCAAAGGGTCTGTTATACTTCAAGAATCAATGGATTCACATTCTTCTTTCCCGCTCTTTTCAACCTTCAAAATCCCAATATGATAAGGAAGTCATTGTTTCTCTGCCCATAGTTTTGTTTACATATATTCACTATGAAAATCTAAACACCTATATTGGCCTCTCGAGTTCCTTGGAATTTGGATCTTTATCTTAGAATTTCCCAATCACTTGTTCACCTGTATGCTTGTTTTTTTTTCCTTCACACAAAGCAAGGAAGAGCTTCCATCTCCTTGTTGACCATTAAACATTTACCTTACTAATGGAAGAAACATTTGTTCCCTTTCGAGGGATCAAGAACGACCTTAGAGGAAGACTTTTATGCTACAAACAAGACTGGACTGGTGGCCTCCGAGCTGGTATCAGGTTTGTTAATCTCTTAGTTCTTATTCTAATACCACTAACATGTTGCTACTATGTTGTCTTCTCCTTTATAACTATGATCTAAATTGATCGCCTTTTGTGGATATGTTTTTTTTTTTTAAATACTGTAATATATGACTCACTGAAGTTTTTGACTATTTTTGTGAAGAGTTTTGGCTCCAACAACCTACATATTTTTTGCTTCTGCAATTCCAGTTATATCTTTTGGGGAGCAGTTGGAGAGAGATACAAGTAAATCTTTTTCTTTGTTATGATTTTATTGTGATTGTCTATTTATAGTTTCTGTTACAGTGACAGTTTTTCTAAGAAAATCTTTCTTTGGTCATGTGTTACAGATGGAGCTCTAACTGCAGTACAAACTCTTGCCTCAACAGCACTTTGTGGTGTTATCCACTCAGTTGTTGGAGGACAGCCCTTGCTCATACTAGGAGTGGCTGAGCCCACAGTATTGATGTATACATTTATGTTCAACTTTGCCAAGGACAGGAAGGATTTGGGGCAGGAACTGTTTCTGGCCTGGACAGGATGGTTTGTCTTGAAGACACTGAAGCTGTCAATTTGTAATATAAATGAGTAATAGTCTATTGGTAAGCTGAATTTTTCCCCCTCCACTTTGTTTGGTATTCAGGGTATGTGTGTGGACATCCCTCTTGCTCTTCTTGCTGGCAATTTTGGGGGCATGTTCAATAATCAATAGGTTTACGCGTCTTGCTGGAGAGTTATTTGGTCTGTTAATTGCAATGCTTTTTATGCAACAGGCGATAAGGGTGAGTATTGCTTTATTATATTCAAATTCAAATTATAGGATTACTTTTTGGATAAAAGGATTTGGAACCTTGTAATATATAGTAATTTTTCTTTTAATGGCTGCTTCAACTTTTGATTTGACTTGTACAGGGGGTTGTTGAAGAGTTTGGCATACCTAGTAGGGAAAAATCTAATCAAACTGTACTGGAACCTTCGTGGAGATTTGGAAATGGAATGTTTGCGTTGGTTCTATCTTTTGGGCTTCTCCTTACAGCACTGAGAAGCCGCAAAGCTAGATGTTGGCGCTATGGTACTGGTAAGTTGAGGAGGTTTGAAATTTTAAAAGAACTAAGAATAAGTCAAATCCAAATTGAAGTTTTTAGAGGGTAAAATTTCCACTTCTTTTGTCGTCATAATTTCTGGATAAATAAGCTTATTCTTTTTGTCTTGACATAGTAAATTATTCAGTTGGTAACTCCGAAAAGAGGGAAAGCATTATGTGTGTCGATTGACGTGTTTTGCCATTCTAGGTAGGCTACGGGGTTTTATTGCAGACTATGGAGTACCACTTATGGTGCTTGTGTGGACTGCTGTATCTTACATACCTGTTAATGATGTCCCTAGAGGACTCCCAAGACGGCTTTTCAGTCCTAATCCATGGTCTCCTGGTGCATACTCGAATTGGACAGTCATAAAGGTGAATCTTATGGTCTAAATCAGCCATATATTTTGGTGTACTCTCTTCTGGCACCTAATGAATCATTTGGGATAGAGCCTAAATTGCTGCTAGGAACTCATGTATATTAGCTGTGCAGGAAATGGTGCAAGTTCCTCCATTATATATAGTTGGAGCATTCATACCAGCAACTATGATTGCTGTGCTTTACTACTTTGATCACAGTGTGGCCTCTCAACTTGCTCAACAGGAGGAGTTCAATTTGAAGAAGCCATCTTCATATCACTATGACCTTCTTCTTCTGGGTTTTCTGGTAAGCTACTTTCCTGGAATACCATTTCATTGATGCTCTTCTTGGGTTTCCCACTCAAATTAATATACATTACCTGTTTTTATTTTGTAAAACTTTTCCTTTGGTGCTCTTTCCTCCTCCAGGTCATTATATGTGGGCTTATTGGCATTCCTCCTGCCAATGGTGTAATACCACAATCTCCTATGCATACAAAAAGTTTAGCTACTCTTAAACACCAGGTAGCTTTTAATTCACTGCGTAATGAATGTCATATTTTTTCTGTTTAAGCAATGCAACTATTTTTTCTCTTAAATTCGTGTCACTATAATAATAATAAAAGTTGACATTTTTAGATTGAAATTCCAAGGGTCATAATCCATGAATGATTAGCAGACATTATTTATTTATTCTTTCTTTCTTTCTTTTCTGAACAATTGTAGATTCAATGGTTGTGTCTAGCTGACCCTCACATTTTGGACCTAATTTACATAATCTTATTCAGTCTGCATGTGTTTCAGTTGCCATACAATAGAGGGCATCAATCTGCCATTTTTAAACCCTACTTTAACAAAAAAGAATTGAATTTATTTATGTATTCTTGGGTCATTGTCTCTCTATATGTATATATTTCATGGTTTTTGATTTGTTTTTTCTTTATGGAATAGCTATTGCGGAATAAACTTGTATCAACAGCACGAAAAAGCATTCGTAAAAATTTAAATCTGAGTCAATTCTACCAAAGCATGGAAGAGGCTTATAATGACATGCAGACTCCACTAGCCTACCAAATTCCACCAGCCCTGGTAAATTTAGTCGTCATCCAATTATGAAATTTGATTCAGTTAGCTCTTTCATTCCCTTCCATGTTATCTTAACTTTGACTTTCAACAGGGACTTAAAGAACTCAAGGAGACAACAATCCAATTGGCATCAAGTGCTGGCTACATTGATGCCCCTGTTGATGAAACAGTCTTTGATGTGGACAAGGATGTTGATGATCTTTTGCCAGTGGAAGTAAAAGAACAACGTCTCAGCAATTTGCTTCAGTCAGTAATGGTTGGTTGTTGTGTTGCTGCTATGCCTATTCTGAAGAAGATTCCAACTGCAGTTCTTTGGGGTTATTTTGCTTTCATGGCAATTGAAAGTTTACCTGGAAATCAATTTTGGGAGAGAATATTGTTGATGTTCACTGCTCCAAGTCGAAGATACAAGTAAGTTATTTGCATGCGTTTATCAGACCTATTATTTCCTCAAATTTGAACTTCTTCATTCCATGTTGTAAGTTTGTAGAATTGAATATTCGAGCTCCTGTGTGTTTTCAACAACACTTAGCTTAGCAAATCTTGAGTATAGTTGACATTGCAACTCAGGCCAGTACTAGTAGCATAGTTTCCTTTCAGAAAACTACTGTCTAATATGAATTGAAAACCTCGAAATAACCTTTTAATTTGATTCAGATGTATAAGCATGCATACTTGGGTATCAGTAGTATAAGGTTGTTTCAAGGCGCATGCATTTCAGATTTTAGATGCCATTTTATAATTTTAGTACACAATTTTCTCATTATGATCTGGAGAATGAATGGATTATCCTTGTATAATTTGTTAGGGTGCTGGAGAAGTATCATGCAACCTTTGTCGAAACTGTACCCTTCAAAACAATTGTCACGTTCACCCTGTTCCAGACGGTTTATTTGTTCGTTTGTTTTGGCATAACATGGATCCCAATTGCTGGACTGCTTTTCCCAATGTTCATTATGCTTCTTGTCCCGGTGAGGCAGTATTTTCTCCCCAAGTTTTTCAAAGCAGCTCACCTTCAAGACCTGGATGCTGCAGAATATGAGGAAGCCCCTGCTGTTGCTTTTAATATGTCATATGAAGTAAGCTGTTTAAATCCTCACTTCATTTTCAGGCCTGTTGAAAAAGTTGTAGCCTTTTAACTGAAGAACCATATTGGGTTGATAAACCAGATTTTTTGCCACAGCTCTGATAAAAAAAAAAAAAAAACTTTATTCAACATGATCAGTCTATTTTATCTATGATCTGATATTATATGGCAACCTTGCTTAACTTATTCTCAAGATTATCCACTGATACCATTGTTATCTTATTGTTGGCAGGATCAGGATCTACAGGAAAGAAGTACTAACATTGATGGTGCAGAAATACTTGATGAAATTATCACAAGAAGCCGTGGTGAGATTCGTCGCACTCAGAGTCCAAAAGTGACAAGTTCAATGCCTTCTTCGCTAGAGCATACGAAACCTGTTTTTAGTCCACGGCTGTCACAGAGAGTATACAGCCCACGTCTAAATGAAATCAGAGGGGAACAAAGCCCTCAATCGCCTGGAAAGGAAATTGAAGGAAAACAGACTCGTAGTCCTGGACCCTCTGTCCTAGGAAAGAGCAGTCCTGGTTCTTCTTCAAGCCAAATGGTGTAAATTTATGATTCTGGTAAGTTCAGTTGTCAATGGTTCTCGAGAGGTCCTACATATGCAATTATGTGTTTGTTCTAGATGAATGTGGTTCTAAGTTCTACAGTTTCCCAATATTCTAGGCTTTTAGTTAGTGTTACTTTATGCGTAATCTCCCTTGTACACTGGGCAGAGGACAAGTTATAATATAGTGGAAAAGCTGTATATGTCCTTTGTTTTTATACTTTTAAGATTTAGTCGGTTTATATTGCAACTAGCTTTCATGGCTGCTCTAAGCCGCGGACAAAATTAGTATACTGATATACCAATTGTAAACTTAATGACAAATAAAGACTAAGAGTGAAGAAAAGTAACATGTTTTTTCACAACACTTGGGAAATATATGGTTAGTTTTTTCTTTTGTTTTTTTAACTTCTTTTTTCTTAGGCCATCTCCAACCAAGCATCATTTATGATTCTCTCTCCAACCGAACAGCATGCAGTATATAATATATGCAGTGTGGTAGCTACAGTGCACTACGACATCTCTTTATTATATTTTTAATTATTATTATATTATATTTATAATGTTTAATTATATATATATTATTATTTATGTAAATAAAGTTTAGAAATTGGTTTATTTTGTGTGGGTTTATTTTGAGTGAGTTAAATTGTGAATAAAAGTGTTATCGATTTTTTCTTAATTACAATTTAATTAGATTATAATTAAATTTTTGTATAATTTTTTAACTTTTTAGATAATATTTATACTTAAGAAAATGAAGATTAACATTGAAATTAATTGAAGAAACATCTAACAAAATACAATAAAACATTACAAACTTAACTTAAAACATTATAATAACACATTAGAAACTTAAACATACATTAAAAGTTAAAATCAAACACATCAAACCAAAAACAATAATATAAATTTGAAAGAAGTGAGATAAACTATGACAATAATTGAATAATTTGGAAAATTATTTCTGGTTCAGCCGAGATAGTCATAATATTGACTATAATCTCGTGGGACATTTTCAGAACTTTGCCCTTGATTTTGAGATGGTTGGCCTTCATCTTGAGTTCTTTCTCCTTGATACTGAGATGCCTGATATTAAGATCTTTTTTCTTGTTCTCCACGTTCGGATGTTTGTGTGCTCTGTCTCTGTAAATTCTTCTTTTATCGCTTTGAATGTACTTATGAAACTCTGGATCGGAGATACTAACTCGGAGAATTAGTATAATTTCATTAATATTTTCAAGTGTGTTATGTTTTAGATTTAATTTAAGAGTAAATACTCATTTGGTATCTTATGTTTTATCAAAATACATACATGGTACCCTATGTTTATAATAATGATCATTTGGTACATTCTGTTTGCAATTCGTACCAGTTTGGTACCCTCTTGAAAAATTTGGTTAACTCAAATTTTAAATATGACCATATTGCTCCTCCTTTTAATGATTTATTTGATTTTCTTTTGTTTTTGTTATTTTAAAAATATTTCTTGAATTAATAAAACAAAAACAAAAAAAAAAGTTATAAATTAATCAATTAAAAGTAAACATAAATAAAAATTTAAATCTAACCACTAAACTTAAACCAAAAAAATTAAAATCAACACCCTAAACTTAAAGGCCAAAATTTAAACTCAATTCAAACAAAATAGTTTAATTACCACTTATTATTAGGTTTTTAGTTTACTTTAATTAATTTCAAAATATTGGTTTTAGTTCTTTTTTTTTAAACTTTTATTTGGAATTAAAAATGCTTATGTTTATGTAATTAATTAAAATAGTTTTATTAAATATTTTTATTTTAAAATTAATTGATATTATTTTTTATTTAAAAATTTATTTTAAATTAATTTTTCATTGATTAATTTATAAAATATTTTTTTGTTTTATTAATTCAAAAAATATATTTAAATCATTCTAAAGTACAAAAACAAAAAAAGACCAAATAAATCATTAAAAGGAGGGACAAAATGGTCATATTTGAAATTTGGGGTGACTAGATTCCAGCAGAAGGTATCAAACTAGTACGAATTGCAAATAGAGAGTACTGAATGATCATTATTATGAACATAGAGTATCAAATGTGTATTTCGATAAAACAAAATATACCAAATGAGTATTTACCTTAATGTAATATTTTTTCTCCTTAATTTAATGTAATGTTTTTTCTCTAGTAATGTAATATTTGTTTTAGCACATGCAATCTAATTGTGATGGTTTTAGTAAAATAATATAATAATAAAGAATGTTATTTTTGGTGTTGTGGTTAGAATGGAAAAAAAATATACCCCATATTTGGTGTTAGTGCAACATCAAATTTGGTGATATGGTAGGAGATGGTCTTATTGCTCCAAAATAAAGAGAATGAAAATTGTACAAAATCCATGGTACTCTCAACAAAATCTTGAATAGAAACTTCAAGACTTCATTGTTACATCTGCTCACGCATTCAAGATTTTACGGTTGGAAACATCTGCAGCTCACTGTGTAACAATCTAGTCTTGATCACTTATGTTTATACATTGCAAATGCCTGTAGAAGTACTGGTATGAAAACTAAGATAACAGAACCATAGCTCACAGTCAAGAAGTTGTTGGCTGTTTTGGATTTGCCATGCTTTTATGTTTTTATCATTCTTATAATCAGTGGTTTTAAGTGGGTGATCAAGGTCTGCACCATGAGCTTTGAAAGCAATCAAGCGTCAGACCCCACAAGTGTCACTCAGCATGGAAACTCCAAATAGGTACGTGCTATCTACATTGTCTTATCATAATTGTCCCATTAACAGAAAAAGTTGTATTAAAGCACAAATTTTCAAATTCTGATGTACATGAAATTATGATCAGGCTTCCAGTAATGGATTTAGGACAAGTTAGTGGGAATACTTTTCTAATATTATTATAGTAAAGGGAGACTCCACTTAATCTTTGTATACAGTATATAGTATTTGTCTTATTATTTCAGGTGTTATTATATTTCCATCCATACTTTTTGATGAGTACACACAAATCTTTGAGCTCTTTCTTGTAGGTTTAGTACCTAAGTCTAGATTGCACCTCTTGGAATAGCACTACATAATGATTTTGCAATTACAGAACACTGATCAATCTCTCCACAAAACCCTTCTCCCTTGTACTTGTTGGTTTCTATTTACAGAAACTGTTATTGAGTTTGAAGCTATATCTGATGTCATATCCTGATTTTCAATACAAGCTCTGATAACCAATCATACAAGTTTTAGAACTTCATAAACTATCTTTTTTCTTAAAATATACAGTTTCTCAAACTCTGTTATCCTGATAAATGATCTTGCTTTGCTCTCAGAGACAGCAAAGAGGATTTTTGGATACTAGATAAGGACTTTTGACCAATAATCTTTAGCGAACAGTCTGGTGGAATTCATACTTTTTCTCTCCACTATCTTTACCATGAGCAAAGCAAAGCAACTTGGGATATAGTGTGATGTGATCAATATTGTGGCACGTTTCGAATTCTCCATGGGTGGTTTCATATATCAATTCAAGCTTAAATGATCACCAAAATCTGGCTGCTATTCAGGTTTTTTTTGCCTTTGAAGGGTCAATATACTATGAATATATTTATATATATATATTCTTCATAATTATTTGTAAAATAATCTGTCTTTATGACATACTCGATATCGTGTTAAAAACACTTGATATGTTTTCTTGAACATACACTTATTTAGTGTAATTTAGTGTCGGATCTTATGTATTATATAATTAATTTAAGGGTGCATTTGAAAAGTCACCGCAATGGAATTTTGTGTAATTCGGAGTAAATATTCGATTTGTTTTTCGAGCATGCAATTACATAGTACTATGTACTTAGAGGTAAATTGAGGGGTCTCAATTTCACTATCCAATTCTCATAGTCCCATGAAAATTATGTGTAATTAGTAATTCCTATCAATTTTAAATAATATTTATTACATAATATTTTTTTTTGTAATTACTAATTATTTTTCCAAACATAATAATATAAATTTATAACTAATTACCATTTGATATTTAAATACACATTATATTTTAAAATATAATATAATTACTTAAATTAGTAATTATTACTTGTTTCCAAGCCTTAAATGATGTTAGATAGCAGGCGCCTTGTAGCGATGATATTTCTGAATGGCTATGTTTATAAAAAGTTATCAAAAGAAAGTAACATTAAAAAACTACAGACTTTGATCAATTAATATATATTATATATAAGTAATGTGGTTACTTTCGTTTTCTCATGTACCCCAGAATGAGTGAGAAGATTATTTAGTATCTTTGAGTTTGTTTGCTTGCTTGCTTTCTCTTTTCGAGATCTGTCAGCGTCAGAGATTTAAATAAGCTTTTCTTGAAGATGCCAGACCAATTTGGAGATTTTAAACTCATAGTTTAAACTAATACATAATATGTTGGGACAAAACACAAGCCTCGATTTGAGACTACATTGATTTCTTTGAGGAATTTTAATAAATGTAACTTTAGTTTGTCCCAACAATAATAATAATAATGGGAAATTTTAGAGTGCAATCCCTTTTTTTGGGAGCACTTTCATCCTTTTTTTTTTTTAATTATTTTAATTTTTGCAGCTGTAATGATTTCGGCGTAAATTTTATTTTATGATTGTGTACATTGTAGTTATTTAGAGTATCCTCTAAATTTTTAGGAAATTTTAAATAATTTATATTGTTGAAAATATAATTCAAACATATTATTTTCCACGCGTATAAGAAAAAATAGCTACGCGTGTAACAAACTATTTGAACCTTGTTTTCGGTATTGTAAATAATTTAGAATTTCCCGAAAATTTGCAGCATACTCTAAATAACTACAATATACATAGTCATAAAAAATTTACCAAAAATTATCCAAATACTTAAAATAGTAGGGGGTGCACCAGTATGCACATTTTTAGGGGTGCACCCTAGCAACACCCAATAATAATAATAATAATAATAATAATGGGGAATTCTCCGGTGCTCCTTCAAAAAGGGGCACATCGGTGAACCTCTAGTGTTTTTGGCTCAGGAAAGATTTTAGGCGAAATTCTTTTTTATGACTGTGTACATTGTAGGTTTTTAGAGCTTCCTACAAGTTTTCAGAAAATTATAAATAATTCACAGTGACGAAAATTAGGTTCAAAACAGGTTGTTAAACCTTATTTTTGGCATTGTAAATTATTCGAAATTTTTTAAAAATTTACAGGATGCTCTAAATAATTATAATGTACATGGTCATAAAAAAATAAATTCGCCGAATATACTTCTCAAACCAAAAATACCAAGAGGTGCACAAGTATACTCCTTTTAAGGGAGTAAACCCGAGAATTTTCCCATAGTTAGGATATGACACACTTCGTGGCATGTTAAGTCTCCTAGTGCAACAATAGTTCAGCTTGGACAAATAATAATTAAATAATGATCATTGAAACGACATGTCGTTTTTTCAATGTTTGTATACAACTGTTGTGTAGGGACTGAAATTGAAATGTTGGTTGGTTTGGTGTTAAGAAACATGCTGTAGTTTTACGTTAAAACGAGATGTTTCTACGTCTAATTGATTTTATTGTTATTTATTTAAGGGTTTATACATTTTTAGACCCTGTGTTTTATCTCATTACCTGTTTGGACCCTGTGTTTTATCAAATTACTTTTTGGACCCTATGTTTTGTAAAATGGTTCAAATAGAACCTTAAACCCGATTTTGGTCAAAGTTTTCTCAACTGAAATTACAAATAATTCACTAAACTAACAATTCAGAATAAAAATAAAATCATTCTGCTTAAAAACTGTGTTGTTATATTTAATTTTTTCTTCATAAAAATTGAGTTTAAGGGCCTATTTGAACTATTTTACAAAATATAGGGTCCAAAAATGAATTTTTTAAAATACAGGGTCCAAACATGTAATCAGAAAAAACATAGGGTCCAAAAATGTATAAACCCTTTATTTAATATATGTTGACGCGGTTCTTCGCCAACAGATAATTATACGAATAAACAGGATGGATTAGTGCTAATTAGTGAACCGTAATGTGAAAATAACTTAATTCTAGATTGGAGAAAATAGCAACGTGGGAAGGTGATCACCCCTTTCTTTTTAGGTGGTTCGAAGGTTAAAATCCCTCTAGTCCACCAGTCGATATTATTAATATTTCTTGGTTAATCCTTACAGAGTACTTCTTTACAACAAATGTGCCAACCCCTTGCAATGCCCAGGGTCTTGGTATTTATAGGGAGAGGATACCTGGGTTGACAAGGGGGTCATCCCGTGACCTCTTTACCCTTCACGTCATCTCTGTGACACTGATGATTAATTCCTAAAACCTGACAGTGAAGTATGGTCTAATCAATAGGTAAGGAGGGATAATGGGCCGCATGGCCCAAACCAGGCGTGGGATGTATGAATACGCACGTTTACACTGTGTGTCCGAGAATTCAGGAATGGAATAGACACGTGATGTCCGATATATGCACGTTTACATTGCGTGGTTGTCTTTAAAAGGATTTGGGTGTCAGATCTATGCCGCATCACGAGCTTGATGTAGCGCCAGCTCGTGATATCCATACCGCTGATCCGCTGCCTTCGAGTGACTTGCTAACTCTCTAATCAGCTCGGGCTGGACAGGTGGAAACCCGTAACAACAGCTCCGGGTGGACGATTTACACGTGGTGGATCGAATTAGGCCCTTTTCCAGCTCGCTGACGGCTCGCGGATATTTAGGGCGTACATTTTCCCCCCAAGCCCCTGCTCGTGACCCATGACGTCATCTGTGACCTTCACAGCGGGGGCTTTTAAGTTTCCTTTTTGACTCTTCATGTCCCGTCCACTGCGCAGGTATCAGACACGTGGATCGCCGTGGGTGGCGACTGTTCGGCTTCCGAGAATTGCATTAAATGGCCTAGCCTATCTTCGGCCGTCATTTCGCCTCTCGAGTTATGACCCTCGTATCTCGCATTAATGCGATCGAACGGTCCTCATTCCTTTGTCTCTTACCTATATATAAGGTTGGCCACCTTCCGCATTAGCCACCCTTTATTTGAATTTTTTTTTCTCTTCTTCTCTCCTTTTTAGCCTCAGAAGTCTTTGTTCTTCCGGTTATCATCCCAAAGATCCCTACGCTCTTGCCACAAGAGTTTCTTCGTGAATCCAGTTCTAAAGGCTCCACCAGGATTCCGATTCCTACGCTTTTTTTGCGACTTTCACACGAAAAAAACACTGTAAGTCCTTTGCCTGTTGCACGTTTTGATATTTTCGTTTCTCTGTTAGGTAAACTTCTTTCTTAGTCACACACTGTAGGTTGTTTTTGGCTGGTGTTTTGTGCGTAGGTTTTGATCCTAGGAGTATCGACCATATGAGAACATGTCTAGGAATGTGATGTATAGGACAAGATAATTTCTGGGTAACTTTTCTGGGTAGCTTCTCTGGGTAGCTTTAGGGAATGCCTTTTTGGAAAGGGGAAGGCGAGAGGTTTCTGGGGTGCAAAACCGGGTAGCTTAGGGGTCACGCTTCCTAGGCGGTTTTTCTTTTTAAAACTTTCCCTCCAAGGCAAGCATTATCCTGACCCTCCTGACACACAGATCCGAGCAATCGGGGATCCGTTGGAAACGTGGGCGCGTGATCGTGGCAACGCGTGCTTCACACACCGCGGGCTGAGATCACCTCAGCCCGTGTGCGAAAATCACTTCTCGCGCTATATTCCCTTTTCTATTTTTAGGTCGCCTATTTAAACTTTTCTTCATCTTTGTTCGCTAGGCGACCAGATGAGGCCCAGGAAGAACATACCTAAAAAGAGCGCTGCTGGCTCATCATCCCAGCAGGCTAGCAAGGGGAAAGAGATAGTTGTAGAATCTCCGATCCCCCACTTCGGTCCCACAGTGGAGAAAGAGGTCGAGGTGGGATCTGATGCCTTCTTCGAGGCAGAGAGGATAGTCTCAAAGATTACGACCCAAGGGAGGGTCAACAAGATCCTGCTGTCCCATAACATCGAAATTGGGACAGGCACTCTTGTTGCCCGACCTCCCCTCGAGGGCGAGAGGAGCTGCACGCCCCTCGACGAGGAGTTCGCAACCTAGAGCGACGAACACCTCAAGGTCGGGGCCTTCCTACCTCTGTACCAGTACTTCGCAGTATTTCTGAATTACGTGAAGCTGGCTCCCTTCCAACTCCCCCTAACTCCTACCGTCTGCTAGCGGGGCTGAGGTACCTCTTCCTGAAGCATGAGTGGGAGGTCCCTACACCAGCGGACATCCTTTATTTCTTCTGCCTCAAAGCCTGCTCGGATCAATGGGGGTGAGGCAACGGTTTCTACTACCTTACCCATTTTCCAAACTCTTCTGCAGTCATCGAGCTGCCCAGCCACCCCAACGACTGCAAGGACCAGTTCTTCATGTCGACGGGGTTTCACAACTGCAATCACCACTACTTCAACCGTCCTCGTAAGTTCTTTCTATTCTCAACTTGCAAAATCAGCACATTGCTTTATTTCTTTTCACACGTGCTGACTTGAACATCATCGTGCAACCATCTTTGCGAGGATGGCCAAATCGGTGACCCTTGGGGGTCAATACGAAACCTTGGCGGGGCTCCCACCAAGTGAAAAAGACTACCACCAGCTCGTATTTGATGAGACAATGCTGGCGTGCAAGTTAATTTCTCCGGGCCAGACCCTGGCCTTGAGGAGGTTGCGGGCTATCCCAGTAGCTCACGAGTTGATGCCCATCCCCGAGGGGGATGCTACGGACAATGACGAGCATGATGAGGAAGACGAGGTGCCGCTCGTGCGAAGGAAGCGAGCTCTCGAGGTTTCCCAGGGCCTCGACACAGATCGGATCCAGTCCGGGGAAACAACCGGCCCCTCCGGCTAAGGTAACCCATACTTGTTTAGGGACTTAGACAGGGCTGCCGCAAACCTAAGGCTTGCTAGGTTTAACCCAAGCCAGCTCGTACATCGTCATTAAGATGACCCAGACCTTAACATTTTTATATTATTTTATAATATAATGTAATATTATATTAGATTATAATATAATGTTTTAGATTAAATAAATGTGACAAAGAGTGTCACATATTGTAACATATAATGGAGAGTTACAATATTGAGATATATCCAAATAATGTAACATATTTGGTGTTACAAATTTGTAACTTCCAAATATTACCCTTTATTGTGTAAATTTGTTGTTACACAATATTGAGATGAATTTCATAAAGCCATATGTAATATGACTGTTAGAGATATGATTTTAACCTCCAATAATGTGTTTTGGGAGTTACAAAATCATTTGGGAGGGTTTGGAACCGTTTGGAAAAATAACACATTTTTTAGTGCTGAAAATGGTCAGTGGTCGCAGCCTGTGGGACAGAGGCTAGTGGCCGTGGCCACTAATGTCTCTGGTCGTGGCCAAAGGCTCAAAACTGACCATTTTTTTTCTTCAGTTTTTTCAATCTTTGTTGAACGACTCAAAAAACCCAAATAACTCCCAAATCTCATTTTTAATTCCATATTAATCCAATTAAACAATGGTAACAGCCATGGGGGTTGGTGGAATTTGAAATTCAAAGGGTGTCTCTAAAATCTATAAACAGGAGCCTATAGCTCACTTGTAAGATACAACATTTCTATCCATTAGAGCACTTGGCTAGAAACACCTTGAGGCTTGATAATTCCAGAAAGCATTTCCTATAATCTGTGAGAGATCCCTTAGTGCTTGAGTTAGGGGGAAATAAGCTTTTGGACAAAGGTTTCAAACCTTGTTCAAGTTGGTGATCCCCAACACTCTTCACTTTGGTAGTGTGAGTGAGAGTTGCTTCTATTTATTTTGTTTGTTCTTTCTTTCTATTCTATTTCTCTTCAGCTTCATATTCTTCTCTTTTGTTTATTTTTATTTCTTGTGTTTGAGTTGTAATCTTCTTTTCTTTATTTCAAACATTTTACTTTACTTGTAACATTTTGCTTTAAGTTGTATTTTCACTATTCTATTCTTCTTCTCTTCTTCTTGTTTTTAGTTTATTTGTATTTTTCAGTTATAGAGTTGTAACCTTATTCAATCAATCAATATTTATTTGTAATATATTGTCTAGAGTTGTAATATTATTATCAATTTCCATTGAGGCAAAATAATTTTTCCTAACAAACATAACCCTACTCCAGTGTGTAGATCAACTAGTGTTGTGCTATGACATGGGTCGTCCTAGGGGCACTGTAGTAGTAGACAACACCATGGATTTTAGGTCAGCCTTTTTTGAGGAGTACGGGACCAACCATAGGTCGTGGCCCTCCCTTCTGGAGGGTGTAGTCGCTCCGGGGCTTAGGCAGTATGTAGAGGAGTTGTAACGCCCTACTACCTTAGAGTCGTTACTTAGTGAGTTTAAAACAAAAATCGTGCTTTTGACTGACTCTACGTGGTTTCTAAAACCAAAAGTGTTAATAAACCAGAACTTAAGGCTAACTATTTGAAAATGTTTAGTTTCATTAAAAACATTAAGTATCAAACATCTGGGATCCCAAAAATAAGGTTTACAAAATATTTACAACTTAAAAATAGATTTACACCAGGTTAACTATCAAAAGAATGAGTTAATACAACCATATACAAAAATGCCCCCAACCAAAGCAGTCGGGCAGGCCGAATATGTAAGCGTCGCCCCCACGCTCTCCATACTCATGGCCGGTTGACTGACTCCTTGCTTTTACCTGCCACACAGAGCACCCGTGAGCCGAAGCCCAGCAAGAAAACCCAAATAGTACATAACATATGCATAGTATACAGCTGACATAATCCACTGATAAATAGGAAAACCATCAGACTAAACAAGCACGGCCATGCCGCCCCAGAGGCCTTACCAAAGCCTGAGGTCTCGGTTCTCACCGTCAGGATAACTCATGTATCCCTTGGGTCCCACCCTGGCTATAAGCACCCCATGTGCTGAGTGTTACTTCCGGCCCCAAGGCCGTACCCGGCCTTTGCCGCTCTCGGCCTTAGCCGTTCATTTCATTATAATTGCATGCATAATACATTTCGAAATAATCATTCAAACATATAATAATTCATTCAAGGTCATACATTTGCAAGTAAAACGATCTAGGGCCATGCCCTGAAATAACACTGTGGGCCCATGCCCTAATCCCGGGTGTTACGGTTTTCTTACCTTTAAATTCGATGGCCTTGATCAACCTGACTCCTTGAGCACGATCCTACTCGAGCCCTAGCGCTTACCTAAGAAAAATCCATAAGTCAAAGTCATTACCAAACCTCAAGTCCAAAACCTAGCCTCGGGACCAATCCCGAGCCCCCGGGAAGTCCTAGATCCCCAAAACAAAGTGGCGGAATCGAGCCCCGAACCCTAGGTCAAAATCCCTTCACAAAAGCCCAAAAATCCCCTCTGTGAACAGTGCAGCGCTACAGCGCTCTAAAGAGGGCGCTGTAGCGCTACAAGCAGAACCACCCCTCCAGAAACAGGGGCTAGCGCTACAGCGCCCCCTGACTAGCGCTGTAGCGCTAGTTGCAGCCAGACCAGACCCGAAAATCGCTTCTTGCGATTTCCTTCTACCATTTCAACCCCAAACTTGTCCAAATCATTCCCAAGCCCAAAAACAAACTTATCAACACCTCACACTCATCCCAAGCATCCCAAGAACTCATACCCCAAGCTCAAGCAACCCAAAACTCAAAATCTAACACAATGAACCCAAAAACCAGAAATTCATTCAAACAACAAGGATAAAGTCTTAGAAATCATACCGTGGATAGAAATTCGACCTTGGGTTGAACCCTAGACCTCCTTAGCTTGCTCCTTTACATCCTTGACCTGATTTCCCCAAAAACCCCATCCATTTAGCTCAAATACACAGCTCAAACCAGTCAAGCCCTAAAACTGAAATCTCCATGAACTTACCTCAAATTTCAGATGTGATCTTGCTAATCCCTTGCCAATCCTCAAGTATAGCTTAGGATCCTTGATGCCCAGCCTACCCTAGCTCTCCACTGAGCTTAACTCCAAGAAAAATGAAGGAAAATGGTTGGGAGAGCCACAAACCGAATCTTGGAACAAAAACCCTTCAGCTTTTCTCTCTTTTCCTTTTTCTTCCTTCTTTCTTTCTTTTCAGCCTATAACCCTTTTTCTACAAAATCCACTAAGTATAAAGCCCCCCTTTAATTCATTTCTTACAAGCCTAAAGACCAAAATGCCCTCCCTTAATAATTCTAAACCTTTATGCCCATAAAGGGACATTTTAGTCATATTACCCCAAATTCCCACTAATTCCTCAAGTGTTCCTAATAATTCCCGCTCGCTACCCAATACCTGATTAATCATCAAATATACATTCCTCATCATCAAGATTAACCTCAATATATTTCCCAAATTCTCATTTAAACTCCCCATGCTTAACCCAAGCCGGGTATAGATTCCCAGTTTGACTTTTTCGCTAACCCGCTCATTCTAGGATCGTCTCGAGTCACAGATCACAGATATCAACACGGTCATGCCCAAAATGACCAAATTACAAATATGCTCAATCAGGTCTACATGCATACTAATTCACATATTCATGCATCACAAATAATCAAATAGTCATATAACGTGCATTAAATCATAATCATGCATTAAACTCATTAAAGTCACACACAGAATCCCATCATGCCCTCCAGGCACACTACTCAAGGCCCTTAAGCCTTAATAGCGAATTTGGGTCGTTACAGGAGTCCAGTCCTGAGGCAGATCCGGACCCAGAGCCCCCTCTCACTTGCGAAGTTATAAACTTAGACTCCCCCATACAAGCTCCGCGACCGGAGGTCGTGGCAATAAATTCCTCCTCTAGCTCGGAGGGTAGGACCTTTTCAATACACCCTTAGATTTTTCTTGTAATCAAGTAACCTTACATGTATACTAACGATCCCTTCTTTTTGTTTCAGGTGAAGAGATGGCACAGCCCGGAGACAACTTCCTGCGGTCCATCTTCCAGGGGGGAATCCTCCCTCCGGATCGTCCGGGCCACTGGTCAAGAAACCCCGGCTGACCAAGAAGACTCCTCCTGGGACCACCTCCAAGTCTCCCGCTAAGGGGAGGGGCTAGGTCCTTGCAACCGTAGAGAACATGCCCCCACCTCCTCCGCGGCCTCCGGTCCCTACTCGGGAATAGAAGGCACCAGCTGGAACCCCGCCAGCTCCCACTCCCACCGTGCGTATACCGGTTAACACTCAGGCTCTGGAGAAACTCCCTGAGGCCTTCCGAGGGACGGTCTATGAGACCAGGAGCTATACGGTGGAGGATTACTACAACGCCACCCCAAGGGACTTGCGGGAGATCGAGATGAGGAGCCCCGAGAATGTCATGGAGTCTTCGCTGGGGATGACCCTCACGGTAAGCTTACCTCATTAACTTAGTTAACTTTCTCTACTTTCTCTTTAGCACATGCCTTACTATCTATGCCTTTGCAAGCAGCTTTGGCTCTACACCGCAACATAGCTCGGTCCAGGGCCAGGTTTGACAAGATCAGGGGCGAGTTCCAGACTGCTCAGGCCGCTCTCGCGTCTGCACAACAGCAAGAGCAAAATGCCAAGGCTGCCCTGACGGCTGTCAAAGAAAGTGAAAAGGCCGCACAGGTTGCCTTGGCCGCTTTGAAGGCCGAACTGGAGGCGGTCAGGGCTAAGCAATTAGAGGCCGAGGCTGCACAGGTCGCCTTGGCTGCCACGAAGGCCGAGCTCGAGGAGGTCAAGGCTAAGCAGTTGGAGGCCGAGGCCGCCACTGTGGCAGAGAGGGCGTCTTCCAGCTCCTCCATGGAGGCCATGCTCCGTGGGCCTTCAACTAGGATGGCGACTTCTCCTTCCTAGCGCTTGAGGTGTGGGAGCCCTTCCTCGAGAAGTTCAAGGCCCGGCTTCAACAAGAGGCGCCCTCTGAGATTGGGGAGACTTCTGCTGCAGGCAAGCAGGAGACCAAAGGGGTGACCTCATCGGAACGACCTGGGGGGGCCTAGGACTTTTGTTTTTATTTATTTTTAATCTTTTACCATGAGGTTTTTTCTCCTCGAGACAATTGGTTTCCCTGCGTTTCATTTTAATCTATTTTTATCATTATTGTTGTTATTTATTTTCAGCACATTTGGTAAAAACTTAGTTTGCGTTAGTTTATTGACTTTTTCTTTGAAACCACAAAGCACTGTCAGTCAATTTTAACTAACTTCTAAGTTTTGGGACCTGGTTGTATCCAAGACGGTTAACTTTTAAAAAACTTAGTTCGCGTTAATTTTTTATTGATATCTCGTGCTTTTTAAGAAAAACATTGATTAACCAATTTGAATCAACTTCTAAATTTTAGGACCTGGTTGTATCCAGTACATTGATTTTGAAAACTTAGTTCGTGTTAATTTTTTATTGATATCTCGTGCTTTTTAAGAAAAACATCGATTAACCAATTTGAATCAACTTCTAAGTTTTAGGACCTGGTTGTATCCAGGACATTGATTTTGAAAACTTAGTTCGCGTTAATTTTTTATTGATATCTCGTGCTTTTTAAGAAAAACATTGATTAACCAATTTGAATCAACTTCTAAGTTTTAGGACCTGGTTGTATCCAGGACATTGATTTTGAAAACTTAGTTCGTGTTGGTTTTACCGACACCTCGCGCTTTTTAAGAAAACACCAGTTAGTCGATTTAAACCAACTTCTAAGTTTCAAGACCTGGTTGTATCCAGGATATATGCCCCCCCAAGTAACCAGGAAGGGACCTTTCTTGGTTACTTGGAACATGCTCTAAGTTTTAGGACCTGGTTGTATCCAGGACATTGATTTTGAGAACTTAGTTCGTGTTGGTTTTATCGACACCTCACGCTTTTTAAGAAAAACACCGGTTAGTCAATTTAAACCAACTTCTAAGTTTCAGGACCTGGTTGTATACAAGATATATGCCCCCCAGGTAACCAGGAAGGGAACTTTCTTGGTTACTTGGAACATGCTCTTCTAACACTATACTCACGAAAACATACAATGATACGAAGAAACTACTTCTCATTATTTAATAAAATAAGGTGGCTTTCATAACTAAGCCTTACAAAAGTATTACTGATAATATTTCTTTAGGTGTACTGCGTTCCAAGTCTGTGGGACTGCTTCTCCATTAGGACGAGCTAGTTTAAAGGTTCCTTCCTTCACAACCTCTATTATTTGATAGGGTCCTTCCCAGTTAGGTCCCAACACTCCGTCCTTGGGATCTTTACCGGCGAAGAAGACTCTTCGGAGAACCAGGTCGCCTAAGTTAAAGATGTGTTTCTTGACCTTTGAGTTGAAATAACGAGTGATCTTTTGTTGATAATTTGCGAGCTGCAGCTGCGAAGCTTCTCATTTTTCGTCAATTAGGTCGAGGGACGCACAGAGCAATTTGTCATTCTAGTCTTGGTCAAATGCCTGGACTCTATGCAAGGCTATCTTTGTTTCGATAGAAAGGACGTCCTCACTCCTGAAAGCCAGGGAGAAAGGAGTGTGACCCGTTGAAGTTCGGTGCGAGGTCTGGTATGCCCACAGCACCTGGGGGAGCTGTTCGGGCCAAACTCCTTTGGCTTCATCCAACCTCTTCTTAAGGCTCTATTTTAGTGTCTTGTTCACAACCTCGACCTGCCCATTAGCCTGGGGGTAGGCCACGGAGGAGAAGCTTTTAACTATGTCGTGCCTCTCGCAGAATTCAGTGAAGAGATCGCTATTGAACTGGGTTTTGTTATCCGACACGATCTTCTTTGGCAGCCCGAATCGGTAGACAATACTCTTAACCACAAAGTCGAGGACCCTCTTTGATGTAATCATCGCCAGGGGCTCTGCTTCTATCCATTTTTTGAAGTAGTCAATAGCCACCACCGCATAGCGAACTCCTCCCTTTCCCGTGGGAAGGGCATCGACTAAATCAATCCCCCAGACTATGAACGGCAACGGGGACGAGATCATCTTTAGCTCGACTGGAGGGGCTCGGGCGACTGTGGCGAACCGTTGGCATCTGTCACACTTTTTGACATAAGAGATCGAGTCCTTTGATAGAGTGGGCCAATAATACCCTTGCCTCAATACCTTCAAGGCCAGGTTTTGCCCCCCAACGTGATCTCCACAAAATCCCTCATGCACCTCCTGCAGAATGGTTTTCGCTTTGCCTGGCAGAACACACCGCAGAAGAGGTAAAGAGAGACCACGCTGGTACAACGTCCCGTCTATCATTGTATACCTCGGAGCTTGGTAAAGTACTCTCCTTGCGTCGTTTTTCTCTACAGGTAACTTTCCTGTTGTGAGGTACTCGATTATGGGAGTCATCCAGGTTGACCTGGTGTCGATCATTTCGACCTCCTTCCCGGCTTCCTCTATGCTTGGTCTTTCCAAGAATTCTACCGGTACAAGGCCCAAAGTTTTGGTCTCCCCGGAGGTGGCGAGCTTTGCCAGGGCATCAGCATTGGCATTCTGCTCCCGAGGTATCTGTTCAATTAGGCTGTGCTCAAATGCGGACAGCTTCTTCTTTACCTTGGCCAGGTAGGCAGCCATCTTGGTTCCCTGCGCTTGGTATTCTCCTGATACCTGGTTTACCACGAGTTGGGAATCGCTGTAGCACTGGACGGAGCAGGCCTTCAGCTCTTGGGCCACCCTTAGCCCAACCAATAAAGCTTCGTATTCGGCTTCGTTGTTGGATGCTTTGAATCCGAATCGCAACGCGGAGTGGAAACGATGTCCATCCAGGGATATCAAGATGATTCCATCTCCGGATCCATTCTCGTTAGACGAGCCATCTACAAAGACTTTCCACGAGGCTCGAACCGGTTCTTCCACGGGTTCTTCTCGGAATCCCGTACACTTTGCCACAAAATCAGCCAGAGCTTGGATTTTTACTACAGTTCGTGGCACGTAGAGTATCTCAAATTGGCTGAGCTCAATAGCCCATTTCAAGAGATGCCCCGACGCCTCAGGTTTCTGCAAAACTTGCCTTAAAGGTTGATCGGTTATGACGTGGATTACATGGGACTGGAAATACGGCCTGAGCTTTCGGGAGGCCGTAATAAGGCAGAAAGCCATTTTTTCCATCAACGGGTATCAGGATTCAGCTTCGAGAAGCCTCTTGCTAATGTAATAGACTGGCTTCTGAGACCGATCTTCTTCTCGGACCAGTATTGCGCTAGCCGCATCTTCCATGACAGCCATGTAAAGAAAAAGAGGCTCTCCTGCTGTTGTCTTGGACAATACGGGCGGCTCGGCTAAATGTGCTTTCAGGTCGAGGAAGGCACGTTCGCATTCTTCAGTCCACTCGAATTTTTTATTTCCCCGGAGCAGGTTGTAGAATGGAAAACACTTGTTGGTAGATTTGGAAATGAACCGATTAAGGGCTGCCACCCTTCCTGTCAGACTTTGGACGTCTTTTCGCGACCGGGGTGATGGCATCTCGAGTAGCGACCTGATTTTATCGGGGTTCGCCTCTATTCCTCTGGTGTTGACTATGAAACCCAGAAATTTTCGTGACGCAAACCCGAAAGTACACTTTTGGGGATTCAACCTCATGTTGTACTCTCTTAAAATCTTAAAGCATTCCTTCAGATCGGAGACATGGTTATCGGCAGTTTTTGACTTGACCAACATGTCGTCAACATACACTTCCATGTTCTTCCCAATCTAATTAGTAAACATTCTGTTGACCAACCTCTGGTATGTAGCTCCTGCGTTTTTCAGCCCGAAGGGCATGACCTTATAGCAATAAACGTTAGTTGGGGTCATGAAGCTAATGTGTTCCTGGTTTGCCGGGTTCATGGCGATCTAGTTATAGCCCGAGTATGCATCCATAAAAGACATGAGCTCGTGCCCCGCCATGGCATCTACCAATTGATTAATCCTTGGCAAGGGGAAGCAATCTTTGGGGTAGGCTTTATTCAGATCGGAAAAGTCGATGCAGGTCCGCCACTTCCCGTTGGGCTTCGGAACCAAAACAAGATTGGCGACCTAGATCGTGTACTTTGCCTCGCAAATAAAACCGCACTTTAAGAGCCGGGCTACTTCCTCCTCTAGGGCCTCAGCTCGGGTCGTGCCCAGGCGCCTTTGATTCTGGGACTTCGCAGGCACGTTCTTGTCCAAGTTGAGGGTGTGCATGATGATGCTTGGGCTGATCCTTATCATGTCCTCATGAGACCAGGCAAACACATCTAGATTCTCTTGTAGAAATCTAAGCAGCTCTGCCTTCCTTTTATTACACAGGTTTTTCCCAAGCTTTACCACCTTCGAGGGGTCTTAGGGTCGATGTTCACTTCTTCGAGCTCTTCGATGGCCTGGAGCTTGGATCTATCTTCACCTATCTTAGGGTCGATATCATCATTCAAGGTGATATCCTCCCCATTGGCTCTCTGAGATTTTTCTATCTCAAGAACAGGTCCTACTTCCTGAGATTCCTCATTCCCGCCCTGAATGATCATCGTCTGCTGCCCAAGTCGTGACTTTCCCTTCATGGAAAGGCTATAGCATTCCCTAGTAGCGAGCTGATCACCTCGGACCGTGCATATCCCCTTGGAGGAGAGGAATTTTACTGCGAGATGGCGGATGGAGGTTATGGCCTCGAATGCTATCAATGTAGGTTGGCCCAGAATAGCGTTGTAGGCGGCGGGACAATCGATGACCACGAATTCGAGGAGTTTAGAGACAGTTCGGGGCCCCTCTCCTAAGGTAATTACCAGTGCGATTGTTCCTATCGCTGATGGCCCTTCTCCAGAAAATCCATACAGCATCACATAGGTGGCCTTCAACTCGGTGACAGATAACCCCATCTTCTCCAGCGTAGACCAGAATAGTAGGTTCATCAAATTCCCATTATCGATCAGTATTCTCCTAACTCCCCGGTTGGCGAGTTGGACAGTTATGACCAGAGGATCGTTATGGGGGAACTAGACGTGACTAGCATCCTCCTTGGTTAAAATGATTGGTTGCCTCTCCAGTCGTTGTTGTTTGGGTAAATGCTGCTCTGGGACGAATTCCACTCCGTTATGAGCCTTCAACTCATTGACATATCTCTTCTGGGCACCTTTGCTCGTGCTGGCCAAACGGGGGCCTCCGGAGATTGTGGATATCTCTCCTCCTATCACAGGAGGAGGGGTATCCTGATTTATCCGGGGCTCGGGCTGATTTACCAGAGCTTCTGGGGCCGGCTGACTGGTAAGAACTTTGTTCTGCGCATATTGAGCTAAAGTTCCGGCTCTGATGAGTGTCTCAATCTCATCCTTCAAATGCCTACAATCATCAGTGTTGTGGCCAATGTCGTTGTGGAATCGAAAAAACTTGGAAGGGTTCCTCTTGGCCTTCTGGTGCTTCAAAGGCTCCGGCTTTTTCCAGGGGAGGCGGGCATAGTTTGCTAGGAAAATGTGTTCACTAGTGTTTGTGAGCTCGATATAAGCCGCCTAGACTGGCTTAAATTTTTCCACGGGCTTGTTCTTCTTCGGACCGTGCTGGCCGCCCTCGTTGCTCCCTTTTCTCTTACCTCTGCCCCCTTGGTTGTTCTGTGCAATGGTTTGAGTCATTTTTACGACATCCGTTTCCACTCCAATGGGCTGATCAAGGGCCTGGCTGGTTCCAGTGACCGACGCTCGCGTCTCTTCCAGGTTTATCCATTCCTGGGCCTTGTTTAGGAATTCATCCACGGTGCTGACACCTCTTCTCTGTATCTCTTTCCATAGCCCACCTCCAACGAGGATTCCAGTCCTCAAGGCCATAAGCTTGGAACTTTCATCCGCGTCCCTAGCTCAAGCCACGACGTTTGCAAACCTGCTTAAGTAAGCTTTCAAAGGTTCCCCGGGCTGCTGCTTCACGTTCGCCAGGGTGTCAGCTTTGACGCGGGCAGCTTGAGAAGCTCGGAACGCCCTCTTGAAGTCGGCAGAAAAATTCTTCCACGAGCTGATGAAATACGTTTTACACTGTTTGAACCACTGCCTAGCTGGCCCAGTCAAAGGGGAAGGGAATACCAAATACCTCAGCTCGGGGCCGATATTATGGGCCATAATCAAGGTATTGAACATACCCAAATGATCCAACGAGTCTCCGTCTCCAT
The DNA here is from genome assembly GCF_963169125.1 of Humulus lupulus. Taxonomy (NCBI): domain Eukaryota; kingdom Viridiplantae; phylum Streptophyta; class Magnoliopsida; order Rosales; family Cannabaceae; genus Humulus; species Humulus lupulus. The sequence goes on along the minus strand of NC_084796.1, from coordinate 33,381,549 downwards.
CGAACTTAGACAAGTGGGGCATCTAGAAACCCGGTGGGTAAGTTGTGGCTGCTATGTTGGGGGCGAAAAGCTCGAGTTCGTCCCCTGAGTCATACTTGTCCTTCTCCTTTTTTAAAAAGAGCTTCTTCATTAGCTCCTCCATCTGAGATAAACGCTCTAAGGTCTGGTCTTTAATCCCTTGGTTGTTATGGGGCTGTTCCAGTTCCATTGTACGCGTTAGGCGGGTTATTGTCCCTCCAAGCTTGAGCTTGGTTAGGTGGGACATTCCCACTGTCACGTCCTTCGGAAAGACCGTCCCCTTGGTGAGCATGACTCCCATTTCTAGCCGAATCCCCCCTCTGTGAGTTGAGGCGATCTCGAAGGTCAGCCATCGAGGTGGCCTGAGGGCTTTGTGCCGAACTCAAGCGATTACGCAGGTCTCCACCGGATCTACCACTTCGGTGGCTTCCGATCCAGTGGCTCCCGTTGGAAAATCTTGGAGCTCGCTGCTGGAAATGAGAATCTGGGACCTCCCCATGTGCTCGGTTGCGATGGGAGGGACCGACGGGAGGAGGATTTCTTCTGCTGTCCCTGTGTGTCGGAATGTCTCGAATTGGACGGGGAGGAGATGGGTATCTTATTGGTGACGGGGGATGCCTAACTGGTGACGCGATCCTAGTCCCGTCCGGGCGGATCAAGTTAGCTCGCAGCCGCTCTACTCTACCATCCCCAGCATCCTGCGCTCGCGCGGTCTGACCATGGTGTAGGAGGGCTGGTCGGAGCAGGCTGCCTTCGTAAGCCTTCCCCGGATCTCCTCCGCGAGCTGCCTCGAGCCCTTCTGGGCGCGTTCGATGGTGGAATTGAGCTAGGAGTTAAGGTTCGGACTGATCGGCTGAATTGCTGATTGACCCTAGGAAACTCCTCAAACATAGTTTCCTGGTGGTGGTGCAACGTGGGGGTAGAACTCGGAGTTGAGGTTCTGACTGATCGGCTGGGCCTGGACCAGTTATCCCTGCGGGACTTGTGAGTCCCACTTTGCCTCTTTCCGACGTCAACATCGGTTGTAAGAGGGGGTAGCCGAGCCAAGACTTCTTCTATTTTCTTGCTTGCTCTGGATAGCTGACTCCTCAACTGTATGTTCTCCATCTCTATCGCCGTCAGGAAATCCGTGTTCAGATTTGGCGCCCGGGGCGTCGAACTCCCGGTGCCGTCCTGGCCCATCGGCTGCTTTCCCGGTCGCTGCTGGATCTCGGGGTTTTGTTCATCGGATATGGCGGCATGGTGGGCCTCCTGCCCATCATGTTGATCCGCCTCGTTACCATGTCTCGAATGAGTAACCACCATAATCAGGTTTTTGCGATAGCACCAATCTAAATCCTCTCAATGAAAGCACCAAACTGTTGACGCGATTCTTCGCCAACATATAATTATACGAATAAACAGGATGGATTAGTGCTAATTAGTGAACCGTAATGTGAAAATAACTTAATTCTAGACTGGAGAAAATAACAACGTGGGAAGGTGATCACCCCTTTCTTTTAGGTGGTTCGAAGGTTAAAATCCCTCTAGTCAACCAGTCGATATTATTGATATCTCTTGGTTAATCCTTACAGAGTACTTCTTTACAACAAATGTGCCAACCCCTTGCAATGCCCAGGGTCATGGTATTTATAGGGAGAGGATACCTGGGTTGACAAGGGGGTCATCCCGTGACCTCTTTACCCTTCACGTCATCTCTATGACACTGGTGATTAATTCCTAAAACCTGATAGTGAAGTATGGTCTAATCAATAGGTAAGGAGGGATAATGGGCCGCATGGCCCAAACCAGGTGTGGGATGTCTGAATACGCATGTTTACACTGTGTGTCCAAGAATTCAGGAATGGAATAGACACGTGATGTCCGATATATGCATGTTACATTGCGTGGTTGTCTTTACAAGGATTTGGGTGTCAGATCTATGCCGCATCACGAGCTTGATGTAGCGCCAGCTCATGATATCCATACCGCTGACCCGCTGCCTGCGAGTGAATTGCTAACTCTCGAATCAGCTCGGGCTGGACAGGTGGAAACCCGTAACAACAGCTCCGGGTGGACGATTTACATGTGGCAGATTGAATTATGCCATTTTCCAGCTTGTCGATGGCTCGCAGATATTTAGGGCGTACAATATATAATACAAAAATGTCATTTACATGCCATGTTTCTACTCTATAGAAGAGGAATATTGTTTGTTGAACTATTAGATTTTTTTTATATAATTATAATGGAATATTTACTGCTTAAATATTCAATGTTTTGCATTTGTTTTAGATTTATACTCAAATTTTTTTCGCTAAACCATCCAATATTGGTAAAATAGTACAGCGTTTACTAGGTTTGTTAGTTCGGTTCAGTGTTAGTTAGATTAACATGTGTTATTTTATAATTGCTCCAAATCATAGATTAAAAAAATAATAAAGTACAATATAAATTAATTAAAAATATATTTTAAAATGTAAAAATAATTAAAATAAAAATGATCACAAATAAATTTTAATCAATTAAAGATTTTTTTTAATAAATAAATAAAAGCAAAAACATAAACTATTAATATTTTTTCTTCTTCCTAAATTTATTTGCAAATTTCTTCAGCTTCTTGCTCCAAAAAATTAATTTTGATTTATTTTTAGATTTTATTTATTTTAAATTTTTTGTTTTATTGATAAGTTTTATAAATTATTATATTTTTAAACATATTTTAATGTATTTTAAGTGATAGTATTTTTATTTATTGAATTTTTTTAACTAAAATCATGCAAAATGGGACCGTTATGAATATTTGAAATAATCTAAGATTATTTTTTTAACTAGAAAACATAACAGTACTTTGCGCAGTATTTTGTATTGATTAATATATATATATATATTTAAATACTTTTTGAGAGATTGTGTGTAAATGATTCTTTTTCACTCTGCCCGTACAACACGTTCTTTATATGGATACGTAAGAACGTTTTGACCGTATGTTTTTTCATGATAGTATTCATTATATAGCGAGCCTCATGCAGATTTTCGAGAATTTCTGAATAATTAAAATGTCGAAAATAAAAGTCAAAGTGCTTGTTGTACATGTGTTTTTATTTAATAATAATAATATTATTATTATTTTCACTATGGAGAAAAATGATTACAAATGAGAGTTTTCTCTAGAAAATTAAAATTTAAGTCTTCTTTACCAATGAACTTCAACTCTATTAATTATAGTGCAGCATATAAGGGTAAACTTAGTAATTTGTGAGATAAAATATTATAAATATCTTCACATTTATTACAATATAATAACCATTTAAATTTGATTAAGAACTTATTTGAATTTAAGTTACACTAAATAAAATAATATATAATATTTAGTTATTTTCAATTTAATTTTTAGATTAACTATAATGATTAATTTATTAATTATTATAGATATTTTAATTTTTCCCTTAAATTCAAATCCATGTTCTTTAAGTTTTTAAATATATTATATATAGTTATATTATTGATTTACTTTTTTTTGGTTATAGTAGATTTTAAAACTATTTATTATATATATAATACTTGTTATATTATTTATTATATATATAATTATTATTATTTTTATTATTAATTGATTATTTAATTATTTTTGTGGTTAGATAATTATTAGAAAATTAATTAAATAGCTATAAATTAGAAAATTTTAAGTTTTTTTTTAAATATTAGATAAATATTTATATTATTGATTTACTTTCTCAGTAGATTTTAAAGCTATTAATTATATATATATGATACTTATTATATTTATTTTTATTTAGAATTTAAATATCTTTCATTTAAAATAATTAATTAATTTTTTATTATTATAAAAATAAATTATCATAATTATATATAGATATTTCGAATTTAAATATCTCTCATTTAATTAATGAATTAATTTAATTCAAATTATATATGAATTAAATAGATTTTTTTAATAAAAAAATGTGAAAAATGAGAATATAGAATAAATGATTTGGAGTAATCTTAAAGTGCCACATCATCTTTTTAGTGCTCTCCTTTATATAAATATATAGATTTTTTCAACTCAAGATTAAATTTTGGTAATAAGTTTAAACAAAAGGGTAAAAGTGGAGTCAAAGTTGTAATGTTTCTTTTAAAAATTAAAATATAAATTTCATTAAAAGCTTTATAATAGTTAAAAAATAATAATGATACATACACTCAAAATTCACATCATTTATTTAAAATAATAATAATAATTAATTGAGAAAATATTTTATATATTTCTATAGAATAAAATATTTTATATTAATTGATAAATTTAGTATACATTATACATGTATAATTATCAAAATAGTGCTAGTTCGCTAGATAGTAAGCAAAGTGTCATCAAGTATGGGTGATGTTTGGTGCGGGTCGTCAGTCGTACCAAATTTAATTATGTTTTATTTCTTAATTTTTCAAATACTTTAGTTTAGTGGCAAACAAAGGTTGAACTACGAGAACTATTATTTAATTTATTATTCAAAATTAGAAACAATAGTAAATACCACTTTGGATTTTGTGTTTTGCAAAAGTTACTATCAGATCATATATTTTGTTAAATGATAATTTGGACCCTACATTTTGCAAAATTGAATAAATTAATACCTGAGCCCAATTTTAGTCAAACTTTTTTTCAATATGACAAAAATACCCATAGTTTTATAAATAAGGTAATTTATATTTAAAAGTTAATATAAAATTATGAAAATAAATATATTTTGATTAAAACCTTAAAATAATTATATCAATGAAAAATTAAATTTGAAAACTAAAAACTAAACTTAAAACCTAAATTTAATCATCAAATTATAACATCAATCAAAATCAATAAATAAAAAATTAAAATTAAAAATCAAACCAAATAATTAAAATAGAACACGTTTTTCATCCTTGAAACCTAGAATTTCATCATAACATATTCTTAAGTTCATATTTCCAATCCATATTTAACATCAATAATGCAACAACTTCAATAAAAAAATTCAAACCCAGAAGCCATTAGTCCATATTATACTTTATATATTCATTATGAAAAAATCCCCAAATTTTATGTACTGCTCGTCTTCTTCATTTTATATTTACAAATAAAAATTTCTAAACAAATCCAAAGACACTACCATCGGCAATGACATCTTCCTCCCATGAACATCAAAAATTTTCTGAGTAGAAATAAAAAAAAAAAAAACTCAAGACACTAAGGGCATGATTGGTATAGGATTCAAATGTGATTTTACGTTTTCAAAAATTTCAAAAATTAAAAATTGTGGGACCTATAAATAAAACTTGATTGGTTAAACATTTTTGGAAACTAATTCAAAAAACAACTTCAATTCTAATGAAGGATTTTGAAAACGAAAATTTCATGTTTTCAGTATAATCTTACTTTTTAAAAAAATATATTTTTTTCTTGCTAATTTTCTTTTATTTTTCTTACAGTCTTGATTTTTTTTTCTTTTATCCTTTTTACAAGTCAATCTACTTTTTAAAATTTTTATCTATATAAATTTAATAAAATAATTAATTATAAAATCATATAACAGAATATAATTTAATTCTAATTTACAATATATTTGCTAAAAAAAATCATTGATCAAATAAAAATTACAACAAATAAATAAAAAAAATATTTTCACTTCAATTATTATTATACCAAAAATAAAAAATATATATTACATATTCAATTTTTAGATTTTCTACCAAAAAATTATTCAATTTTATAAAACTCAAAAATAGTTAACGGACAATACATTCAATCATATTTTCATAAACATATTTTCAGACACTAAATCTAGATTCTTTTTTCAGAATCATACTTTTTCAAAATACAATTTTTAAATCACTAATCAATCATGCCCTAAAAAAATATAACTTTAATTTATAAAAAAAAATCAAAGTTAATGACAATGCAATATTGTTATGAATTTAATTAATGCACTATTATTAAATTTTAATTTAACAATATAATTAAATTTTACTTTCAGCTAAACCAATCACGTATTCAGTTTCTGTTATATTTTCAAATTTAATCCCAATTACAAATTCAGTTTTTTAAAACTCAAAAACAGTTTACTGACAATGAACCAATCACATTTTCAGAAACATGTCTTCAGTCACTAAATTCAGATTTTCATTTCAGAGTCCCACTTTTCAAAAATACAGTTTTCTAATCGCGAACCGATCAGACCCTAAAGTATTGTAGGTTGCAGACAAAATTCTCTGCCCTTCACCAATGGTGTCTTCTGTGACTGAGCATCTGCTCGTTACCCACCTTGCCTCCTCTAGCCCAGATCTATAGATCTCAAGCCTCTTTCATCTCTCCCCACATTAGATTTAAAGCCTCATTTGTCATCCATGCCATATCCGAAGCCCCACGGATGTCTAGAAATTTGAAGCCCTTTGCGTCGCCCAATCGATTCCTCCACTACCAGCTAGCTTGCGGTTGTCGCCCAGATCTCCTATCGTCGTCCACCAATCTACCTGCAAGGCAAGGGTAGAAGAAGGAGAAGAAGAGGAGGAATGTGGCTGAACGACGAGGTGAGAAGAAGAAGAAGAAGAGGCATAAAGGAGAAAACAAATTCAATTTTTATTATGTTAGATTAGTTTTATTTTTGATATGTTTGTGTTTATATTTGATTTACATTTAAGTATTTAAGTTCATATTATGTTTGATTTTGATTTTGATTCATTTAAATGTATTTAATAATTAAAAATATTGTTTTAAAATTTTCATTTCATTTCATTTGTTTGTTATATAATTAAATTAACTAATTAATAAAATATGAGGGTATTTTGGTCATATTGAAAAATAGTTTGACAAAAATCAGGCTCAGGGTATTAATTTGTTTCATTTTGTAAAATACAGGGTCTAAATTGGCATTTAACAAAACACATGACCCGATTAGTAAATTTTGCAAAACACAGGGTCCAAAATGATATTTACCCTAGAAACAATAATAAAAATGGGGGTTTAAAGTTTAAAATTGAAAAACAACGTACAACAATAAAGTAATGAAGTAAGCAATTAAACTGATAAAAACAATTTTAAAAAGCTGTTAAGAATTAATTCTCCACCTTCAATAATCATTCAAGATTAACAATGATTACTATTATTCCCTATTCCAATTGTACTATCAACCATGCAGATAACACATAAGCAATCATTATCCTAAATCTCCCTTATGTACTTTATCTAAGCGATGCGCTCTTAATAAATTATATTTACTAAACAACCTAATGGAAAAGTGCCTTAAGTTTAATCTAGGAAAAGCATTAATCTCTATGGAGATGAGTTAATCTAAGCAAAAAATCTAACAAGCGCGCGATTCATTTAACATAGGTTATATTCTTCATCACAATTAAAAGCACCATTGACATTACACTTAATTGCAAATTATCACAAGAACTTAGAATTCTAAACGATGAGATGAATAGAAACCCTAAGATGATAATAGAATAATGCAAAATTCTAATTAGCGGCCGGGCAAACAAGATTTCACATTAATCATAAAATTAAGCATGGAAGAATATAAGCAATTCAATATCAAGGAATAAGTGGAATAATAATCATGGAAATCAAGAAATCATGTCTAGGGTATTGAAATAACTCTTAACCTAGAAAGAAACTACTACATATCCTCAAACATAATCATAATCATAATTCAAAACAATTGAGAATAATAGAGTTTAAGAAGAAAAAGAAAAGCTAGAACGTTGAATGTAGATATTGACCACTTCTCCTTCTCTCTGAGTTTCTGTCTCTCTAAACATGATAAAAGTTATTTTAGAAATTTCCTTCTTTTTTTTTTTGAGGGCAAGACAAAGTTTCATTCAAGAAGAACAAACAATGTCCATTACAATAGCTCATGGATAAGCCAAAATGGCAATCCAAGGCACACAAGTAATTCGTAGTCATAGTCATTAACAAGTACCATACTACAATTGATGGTAGGAAAAAAGAAAAACTAAGGAGACATACCCTCAAATCCCAAACAAGGGGAAAACCAAAACTGGCACAAACAACATAACTAAAAACATCAAAAAACAAAACTAAACAACATCAACACTAAACTAGCAGATTTAAGAGAAAAACCAAAGTTAAGCAAGAACATCCAAAATATGGAAGGAAATCCATATCAGCAAAGGATCCAATCTTCTATCAAACAAGTAGACCTCCATCTTCCGTTGGGGAGAAGAGAAAGCATCCAAAGCACCACCACGAGATCCATCCAAGCTTTCCGACTCCGATCTCCTCCAACCACCTTATCTTTTCTTAATAATAGATCTGGGACTGAGTGAGCAGCAGCAAAAATTCTCTAATCACGCCTACCGGATCCGACCCCTTGACTAGCCACCCAAGCCAAAAAGGCGATTGGAACCTCCCATCATCCAAGATGTTCTGTTGATGTGCTTGGAATTCATTACAGTGGGCATGTAACTCCTGGGTAGGATTGTATTACCCCTGTTTGGCTAGAGTCATTTGGTCTGTCAAAGTCATGTTTTGGTCGACTCGACTTAAAACCAATTAATTTACTAAAAAATCTCTATTTAAGTAAATTAATATAGTCATAAATATCCTTAAGAAAACAAAACATTTATCGAAACTATTTTGAAAACAAACATGAATTAAATATCTTTTACAAAACATGCAACTCGAGATCTCATTATTTAAAATAAACCATCTTTTACATGCATATCGTAGGTAAAAATACAACTTTTAAGACTCAACATATAACAACGATTTAAAGACTTTTAAAACCATGCATAAGTAGCAACCCCTTTGACCCCATGCATACATCTGACCGAGCTTACTCCAACTCATCGCCTCATCAACTACGTTTTTTCCTTTACCTACAACACATAGTACGCGTGAGCTAACACCTAGCAAAAAGAGTTATATAGGACACAATTCCCAAAGCCCAATAATATAAGACATAAAACATAAATTATAAAATATAAAACATAAACTGATTCAAATCCTCACAACCTAGAACATAAACTACTCATAGTCGATACCTTAACATACAAAGTTCCATAACCAACCATATCGTATCGTAACATAACCATAGCATAATATATCCTATCCTAACATAACCTAACCATGGCGTTGTTGGGTTTTATGCCCTTATAAAACCATGTCAGACATGTAACACGATTTAATATTGTCAATAAAGTAGTAGAAATTATTTAGTTTGACAACTGTGTTGCTTGCTTGTTTTATGACATGATTATTGAAATAATACAAACATTTATAAAATCCCGAACATATGGATAGTTACAATTATAGTGACTAGGTCACAGTGGATTTTAATTGTAATTATATGTTCAAAAGAACAAGTCCTAAGATTAGACCAGTGCATTGGATTTTCACTGATTAGGCAATCTACAATATGATCTACTTATAAATTCGGGGTGTGATGTCTTGTCCAAGGCATTGACTAAGTAGATAAGATCGGATGTATTTGGTTACATCAGACTAGGACTGATATTGATTATTGATTGATAAATAAGTATCGTTGTTATCGAATTTAATCAATGTCACAACGTTGACCATATGTTAAGTCAATCTTAATTATGAGTGATAATGTTCTGCTATTTATATTATTTAAATATTTTGACTTGTTCGTTACCAGCCTACCCTATGATCTAGCCCATACTTACATCTTGGAGATTTAATAGTGTAATTGAGTGGGAGTATTATTCATAGATATGAAATCTATAACTTCTGTATGAGAAGTGAAAAGATGATTTCCTTAATTTCTTTGTTCAAAAGGTTAAATGACTGAGAACTCAATTTTGTGATTAGGTTCACGGAAATATCATTTATAAGGAACTTAGTGGGAGTTAAGGATAAAATACTGATGAGGGGTAAAACAGTAATTTGCACCCAGCTCGTTAGTAAGTCATCGATAGAGGATTGACTGACTGTAATGGTTATAAAAATGGATAACTTATTTATGGTTTGGAGAATACATTCTATGAATACAAGAGTTCAATCTGTTGGGAAAACTTATACAGGATATTTATTTATTTTCATGTATATCTAATATTAAACAAATTAATACGAGATAGCCTAAAACATGTTTCTAAATTTGAATTCAAAGAGAAACAAAGAATAGAATACTTATAGTGTACGCAGCAGAATGAAAGAGTCATTCCTTCAGTTTCTCTAACTCTTGTATCCTCTCTGTCGCAGAGTATTATCAAGAAACTGAACCGATCTTCTATTTTCTTCACAATCTTCCAATGTATCCTTAGAATCACCTAGACTAGTGTGGACAATTCTCAACACATGAGATAGATACAGAGAGAAGAAGAGAAAATAACAAAGAGGCTTAAAAAATGACTTGTGTTTAGAGAAAATCTAAAACCTATTAGAAAATCTGACTTGTGACTTGTCAAACTTGAGTTTTGACTTCTCTCTAAACACCCATTTCATAGACTCAATTAGGCCATCTAATTTAATTAAAAAATCAATAAAATAATAGCCATTTTAAAGCCCTAGGTAGAAATTATCATGGGCTTTAGGCCCGTGAAATTTCCCATTTGATTATAAGCCCATTGGACTTATAATCAAGGCCTGTTTTATTTTTTATTGATTTAATTAATTAAATAATTATTTAAATCATTTATCAAATTAATTATTTATAATTTGAACCTTTGATTTAAATTTATTTATTAATTTAGATACCAATTTATCTTAATTAATAAATCTGCCATAATTTCTCTTTTCTTCTCAAAATTACACAACTCTGTGAAACTATCCAAAATTGACCTGGTCAACTTTGATAATTCTAATTGATAATTAAATAAATTAATTGAGAGTATCTAGATTATTTTATCCAAGGTACAATGGGGACCATGGGCTTATGAAATAAAGCTCCAATAAGTTATCATAAATCTAATAAAAAAATTTACTAACTTATTAATTCCTCGTGACTCCACTAGACTCGGAATTGCACTCTTGAATTCATAGAATGCTCTATAACAAATATAGACACACAATTAATTATCCATTGTTACAACCATAATTGTCACTCAATCCTCTATAGACGGTCTACAATGAGATATGACTAAAATACCGTTTTACCTCTCATTGTATTTTATCCTTAAAACACTTAGTTCCTTGTAAATGATATTTCAGTAAACTAATTTAATTACTGAATTTAGATCTCTATCATTTAACACCTTGAACCAAACTAAAAGGAAACCATCGTTTCACTTATTCATCAAAAGCTATAGATGTTCATATCTATGATTAACACTCCCACTCAATTATACTACTGAGTTCCCAAGATGTAAGTATGGGCTAGTCCGTAGGGTAAGATGGTAACGAACAAGTTAAAGAACTCAAATAATACAATCAGTTAGAATACTAACCACTCAGAATTGAGATTGAATTGACCTATGGTCAACTATATGATATGACTAGAATAGATAATAACGGTATGTTTACTTATCTTATCAACTGTCAATATTGGTCCAGTTCGATGTAACAAATACATCCGTTCTTATCTACTTTGCTAATGTTCTGGAAAGAACATAACACTGTAATGTGTAAGTAGATCATATCGTACATTGGCAAGTCAGTGTAAATCCTGTGCACTGACTAATCCTAGGACTAACTATTTTGAACATATAATCATATTTATATTCCACTGTGATTACGCACCATAAATAAGATTAGCTATATGCTCGGGATTTAATAGAAGTTTATATTAAACAAATAATCATGAAAATAAAACATGTGAGCAAAGTGATTGACCAAGTCAAAAAATGATTTATATTCTTTTATTGATAATAAAATGAGATTACAAAAAATTTGGGTTTTAATTAGGGCATAAAATCCCAACACAATCCTGAGTCTATAGTGGAGTCACGAGCAATTAATAAGGTAGTGAAATTATTCGTAAATAAATTCACAGTAATTTATTGGAGTTTGATTTCACGGGTGCATGGTCCTCGCATCACCTTTGAGTAAATCATCTAGAATGTCTCAATTAATTTATTTAATTATCAATTAGGATTTTTAAATTTGACTAGGTCAATTTTAGAAAATTTACAGAGATATGAGATTTAGTGAATAAAAGAGAATCTTTGGGTAAATTTATTAATATTGATAAATTGGTGTCAATATAAATAAATAATATTAAATCAAGTTTCAAATTATAATTATTTAATTTGAATAAGGATTTAATTAATTAATTAAAAAAAAATAAATAAAAGGTTTTGAAGTTAGGCCCAATTGTGATTTAAATTCAAAACAAAGAGATTGGGCCCAAGTTCATTTGTGGGAGCCCAAAGCTTTTAACTTTTTGTTTATTATTTTAATTAATTTAAATTTAAATAAAGCCCATTAAATTGCCTATATAATGAATATGATATCTAGGGTTTTCATAAGGAAGTCAATCTCAGTTGATTCATTGGGTAAGTGAAGACCTAGATAGTCTAACATTTCTTGGCCACACTCTCTTTTTCTTCTCTTCTAGATCTCTATCTCATATGTTGAGAACTAGCCCACACTAGTTCTAGGTTGATCAAAGGCTTGGTAAGGAAGACTGTGTTGCTGATCTAATTCAATCTCTTGATAATACTCTGCTACAGAAATGAATCAAGGGTTAGAGAGATTGAAGGAAGGAGTTGTTCCAGTTCCACTGCGAAAAGTAAGTTTTTACTTTACTCTGTATTTATATCAATTTCATAGGAGCATGTTCTAGGAATTTGCATGTTTGTTTGATAATATGTAAATTGCATGGAAATAAATGAAGATCACGCAATAAGTATTTCCTACAATTGGCAGAGCCATAGGTTGCTAGTTTATTTTCATGAATGAACATGTATGAAATTGATTAATATGTTAGGTATTAATTGGATGGTACATGTTATTGGTGCATGTTTATGTTTTCTTATGTAAATTTAGCGATAATTTGATTGTTTTTGACTTGTTTTGGATTAAAAAACTGCATAGATTTTTTTTAAAAAAATTTGGATTGATTTTGTAGTGTGTGGGCATGCATGAAGTCGCCGAGCGGGACCCGGCTGTACAGATCTGTTCGGACGTTTGTACAGTCGGCCCCAAACCCCGCGTTGGCATTTTTTTGCAAAAAAATTTATTTTTTAATTTTTTTAAAATTGGATATTTTGTGCAGTTAAGCTTAAACTATTTAAATTGATTATCTGATTATTTTAGATATTTTAGCTTTTTAAAATATTTTGAATTGGTTATCTGATAATCATGATATTTTAATATATATTTTTTATTTTGTTATAAATGAAATATTAAAATTAGTTATCTGATTATTCAAGATATTTTTATTTTTTAAAATATATATAATTAGTTATCAGATAATTCTAGATATTTTAGATATTTTTATTTTGGTTAAAAGATATTTTGATATTTTAAAATTGGTTAAAATATTTTAAAATTAAATATCTTGTCATTCCTAACAACTTAACAACCTAGGTTAAATTAATTTTTTGAAATTGAATTTTGTTTGATAAATTCTATTTTAATTAATTTTATATTTTGCAACTTGTTTAATTAATTATATTGAATATTGTCTGATGAATTCTATGTTAATTAATTATGGTATTTTGCAAAATAGTATATTGTTGTGGTATAGTTCCATAATTTAATAATACATGCTTATAGAGTAATATGTTAGGTCCATCCAATTATTAACATATTGAGCATCATTATTAAGTTATTTTTTGCATTTGGGCTTTAAATATAAGTATAACGATGACCTAATTTTTGTGTTTGAAAAATGTGGGAAAGCTCAAATAAAATTTTCATATAATGTTAGGTTTTATTTGGGCCCGATTCAACATGTAAAGTTTAAATTCCTCTCTTGTGGGTGGTTGCACTTGTGAAAGCCCATTTGCTTTGCATTATTAGAATGGACTTAATCAATTGAATAAAAATTAATAAAACGAAGGTTCAAATTCCTGTCTTTTTGGGCTTTGAGTGGAAGTTAGGGAGCCTTAATAGTGAGTCCGACATACTAAACCCAGCCCTCCTCCATGCAAGCTTGAATTGTTAAGGCTCATTTACCTAAGTTGTACTTAATTGTATTATGTTATATTTTTTAGTTGGACCTAATAATTGATTAGAAACAAATTAATTCTATTTTTAAATTAATTTTTCAATGGTATTTTAGAATTAATAAAAAAAATTATAAACTATGGTTTATTGATTATTTTAATAATTTTGGCAAAACCTAAGTTGGTTTATTGATTATTTTAATAATTTGGCGAACCTAAATTTGTTTATTCATTATTTTAATAATTTGGCAAACCTAATTAAGTTGATTTTTTTTAAAAAGAATAAAATACTAAAATATTTAATAATGAGTTTTAAAAAAATATTTAAATTCGATCTCCACCGTTGATTTAACAAGGTTAAAGTTCAGTGGGGCCTCATGGCGCTTTGATTTTGTCTCTCTACGAAAGATGTTCATTGGACTTCTTAGCATTCTTAAATTTCTTAGGATAGATGGTTATAGATGGACTTTCTATAGACTCATACCTACGGTGACTATAGGAATTAAGTATATAATAATTGAAACCGTGGGTCAAACTCATAAAGTAAGAAATATTTATGACTCTCGCCTACCGAGACACATGAGTTTTCATTACTTTGATCGGATGGAATAGGTAGTTAATAAAAGTCTATGACGTTTTATTAATTGAGATGTTTCTCTATTTAACTAAGTGAATATTTGTGACGCTCGCCTACCGGGACACATGGGTTCATGGCTAGTTAAAGTACATAAGAAATAGAAATAAGTGTTTTAGTATTGTGCTTATCTCAAAACATTTTGTATGTTATGCTATTTCTAAAAATTTAATGAATAAATGTTTGTCATGCAATGCGTTGATTTCTACTTAGTTGATAATCAAAGCTCTAGGCTTCCCACCTCTTACTCTCTCTAATCTCTAAAAGGTTACTCTATGGTGAGAACCTCACGAAATGTTTGTCCAACATCAACATCGTGTTGATTATGGACAACATCGAGTTCGTGATAATCAAGATATTCCTATTTTTCCTATGCAACGATCACCAAATTCTTCAAAAAGGATTGTTGATAGTGGTTTTAGCAAATGAAAGAATGCTAATACTACTAAACAAGCTTAAGGAGAAGTTGGTTTAAGCTTCTTCTTCGAAGAGAAAGAGAGGAAGACATTCATACAAAAAGAACAAGAAGTCCACTGGCAAGGCACCAAATGCTGCAAAGCATATTGGAGCAGGGCCTGATTATAAGTACACAATAAAGGGGAGTGTTTCCAACTTCAAGGAGACTGTGAATTGGAACAAGATTGCCCAGCACTCAAGACATATGGAACCCAAGATAATTAAATTTGTCTTGGATGCATGTGATTTTAGAGGATGATACTTCGACTTTAGATCTCTGAATCAAAATCTACTAAACATGCATGTACTTTTTTACAATTTCTTAGCGCTAGGAAAGCCATGAAGGATAAAAGGCCACAACTTGGAATCCATCAATGGTTGTTCGTATCACACAAGGAAAAATGATAAGCTTGAATGAATTTTGGAAATAAATATATTGTTTTAAGACAATGTTTATTTTATTCTGATTTTCAATGGAAATTTAATTTTAGTTTTTCTAATTACATCAACAACAATTTGTAGTTACTTTTACAAGTAATAAAATCCTATTTCTTTAAATGGATGTGAATTGTGGGGTGGATGTATGAAAAATGGGCTATACCTATTGCAACTAAACAAACCCTAAGATAGCTAAATCTAGGACTGTAAACGACAAAAGGTCAATAACGTTAGAAATGATGTACCTTTGGCATTTTCGCTTTGGTCATATTTGCTATGATAGGATTCAAAGACTAACAAAGGCTGGGCCACCTAGGGTGACCTACTTGTATGTGAATCTAGTATCGAGGGCAGAATGACAAAGCGTCCATTATCTGTGATAGGAGAAATGGCCAAAGAACCACTAGGGCTAGTATGTTCAAATGTCTGGGGACTTATGAATGTTCAAATGAGGGGTGGTTATGAGTATTTCGTTCATCGACGATTGCTCTAGAGACTCATGTAAGTACCTAAAGCATAGGAATTATGCAAATTTGTTAAGTTCAAAGAATTCATTTCTATGGCTTTAAAACCATATTAGGTAAAACATTAAAGATCTTGCGATCTGATTGGGCTGGAGGATATTTGGATAATTAGAACCAAGATCATTTAATTGAACTTGGAGAATTGTTTAAAGCAACTGCCCTAAGGACTCCGCAACAGAACGATGTTGTTAAACGGAGTGAATCACGCATTTATGAACATGTATGTTCTAAGATAAGCTATTCAACTCTACCAATTTCTTACCCAGATCTTTTATGGAGACATACTACCTAGACCACATGTGACATTTTTTAAATGTTGTGTCGTGTCAAAATTTGTCTCCAAGACACCACTATAATTATGAAAAAGTTGTGAACCTGGTTTATGTCATTATGGAATTTGGGGGTGTCCTGTTTATGTCCTGAGGAAAAAGGCAGGAAAGCTAGAACAATGAATTGAGGTTTTCTTGTTCGATGGCTATTCTAAAGGTACTCAGGGTGGTCTGTTTTATAGTCCAGTAGATAAGTAAGTGTTTGGCTCTACAATTACTTTTCTGGATAACGACTACATAATGGATTTCAAGTCTCATAGCAAAATAGTATTAGATGGAAAAATGATCAACTATTGTTCCATCCTCACTGACGCAAGTCGATGAAAACAAGGTAGATTTAGAAACCACTAATTCAAGTTAGAAAGTTACGATGCCTCGTCATAGTGGGAGGGTTTCTCGGTACGCGGTACCTATGAAATGGATAGTGAAACCCACAAGTTGGTTGGGGACACAAGTAACAATGATCCGTTGGCCTTTAAAAAGGAAATGGGTAAGTCTGAAATGGATCTTTGACTCGAAGCCAAGTACCAGGAAATAGAGTCTAAGTACTCTTAATTTGTCTGAGATCTTGTAGATGTGCCATTGGACTTTAGGCCCATGGGGTGCAAGCAGATCTATAAGAAGAAGAAAGGAGCTGATGGAAAGGTCGAGACATTAAGGCTCGACTCGTGGTAGAGAGAGAAAGTTGACTTAGAGAAAACTTTTTCTCTAGTAGCCATGTTAAATTTTCATTTAGTATACTCATATCCATAGCCACAACTCTTGATTAAGAGATAAGGCAAATGGACATCAAAGAAGAATTTTTAATGGCTATCTTGATGAGGCCATTAACATGAATCAATTAGAAGGATTTAAAGTAGTTGGACAAGAAAGTCGGCAAGCTGAGTAGGTCAATCTATGGACTTAAACAAGAACTTAAGGTTAAAAGGAACCATTAAGACCTGTGGTTTTGAAAAAAATGTAGTCAACCCTTGTGTTTAACAACTTAGGGAAAAATACATTGTGGTGTTCTTAATCCTTTATGTATATGATATCTTACTCATTGGAAACAATGTCAAGAATTATCATACATAAAGAACTGGCTGGAAATGAAATTGTAGATTTCAGTGTAAGCAAGTCGTGTTCTTTGTATCCAGAACATCAGGGATAGAAATAACTGAATTTTGGCTCTAACTCAAGCGACCTACTTTAGTGAGGTGCTTGGTCGTTACTTTGTAACAAATTCTGAGAAAGGATGTTTAGCATCTTGACATGGAATTTATTTATCTAAGAAGGAGTCTCCACATACTCCTCAAGAGAAAGAAAAGATGTAATGAATTCCTTGCATTTGCAATTAGAAATCTAATGCATGCTATGTTGTATGCTATGACTGAAGATCTGCTATGCTGTGGGAGTGGTGAGCAAAGTGTCAGTAAAACTTTGGAAATGAACAATAGAGGGGGTCGGTATCTTTGATGGACTAGAGACTATATGTTAGTCTTTTTAGGTGGACCTTTGAACCTGTTAGGCTACACAGATTCAAATTTTAGACTGATGTTGATGACAAGAAGTCTACTTCTGAAAAATGTGTTTACTCTTGGGGGTGGAGCTATGATTTGGAAAAGCAATAGGTTGTCTGCCATCTCAGTAGCTGTGATTTGGAGAAGTGTTAGGATATCTGCCATTTCAGAATCCACCTTGGAGGCCGAGTACATAGCTAGGTCTATGGTGGCTAAGGAAATAGTATGGCTGAGGAAGTTCTATACGGATCTCGGTGTTATTCCAGAAATGGATAAACCACTCATTTTTTCTACTAACAGTAATTAGGCAATAGCAACTTCAAAAGAACCTCAAAGCTACAAAAGAGCAAATACCACATTATCGAGGATGTGTGGCAAAGGCGTGACATGAAGGTGATGAAGATAGCATTGGAAGGCAATATTTCATATCCCTTAACAAAGATATAAGCAGGGAGCATAATTGTGAAGCATGTAGAATGTATGGTTTTGAGAAAGATGTCCCATTTGTTTTAAAAGGGGAAGTGGGGGGGGGGGGGGGGGGGTTTGTTGGGGTTTATGCCCTTATAAAACCATGTCAGACATGTAACACGATATCATATTGTCAATAAAAGTATTAGAAATCATTTAGTTTGACAACCGTGTTGCTTGCTTGTTTTATGACATGATTATTGAAATAATACAAACATTTATAAAATCCTGAACATATGGATAGTTACAATTATAGTGACTAGGTCACAATGGATTTTAATTGTAATTATATATTCAAAAGAAAAAGTCCTAAGATTAGATAAGTGCATTGGATTTTCACTGATTAGGAAATCTACGATATGATCTACTTACAGATTCGGGATGTGATGTCTTGTCCAAGGTATTGACCAAGTAGATAAGATCAGATGTATTTGGTTACATCGGAATAGGACCGATATTGATTATTGATTGATAAATAAGTATCATTGTTATCGAATTTAATCAATGTCACAACGTTGACTATAGGTTAAGTCAATCTTAATTCTGAGTGATAATATTCTGCTAATTATATTATTTAAATCTTTTGACTTGTTCGTTACCAGCTTTCCCTAAGGTCTAGCCCATACTTACAACTTGGAGATTTAATAGTGTAATTGAGTGGGAGTATTATTCATTGATATGAAATCTATAAATTATGTATGAGAAGTGAAAAGATGATTTCCTTAATTGCTTTGTTCAAAAGGTTAAATGATTGAGAACTCAATTTTGTGATTAAATTCACAGAAATATCATTTATAAGGAACTTAGTGGGAGTTAAGGATAAAATACTGATGAGGGATAATATGATAATTTGCACCCAACTTGTAACGCCCCAACTCCAGGGACCGTTACGGTGTGCCTTGTAAACAGTGCTAAACTCGCTAATCGAGTTATTTGGCCAAAATCGTGTAACTAAGTGTGATTAGCGGTTTAGGGATTAAAATTTTGGATAAGATGTAACGTTTCACTAGAACATTTAATATATATGTTGGGATCCCAAAATTATAATTTCAGAGTCTACTACAAGAAAATATTTACAACAGGCCGTTCTATGCGGCAAAACTGGGTTTAACCCTAGTTCCCCCTTTAAACCTCGGCCGTGGCAAACGAGCAGCTGCATATGTACACGTCATCACCTAAGCTCTCCAACTCGAGGATGGTCTAGCTTTCTTTTGCCTTTACCTGCACCACATAGCACCCGTGAGCCGAAGCCCAGCAAGAAAACACAATATAACATGATATAATATCAACAGTGATTGTATTACTTATTCAGGACCAACATTCCAAGCAAATAGGTGACTATCACAAAAGTCACAAGTATGGGGACAGCACCCTTTAGCCATGTGATGATAGGATCACCAGGGCTTAGCAGATATCAAAAGTCACTAATATGGGAACAACACCCTTAAGCCATGTGACGATAGGATCACCAGGGCTTAATAAATAAGTGAGCATCTCACTAGCTTTAACAGGATAGGTGCATGGTGATTAGTCACCAACATAACCTTCCTCCCGACTCTAGAGTCGTAACTATGGAATAGCGTCCCCTAGCCATGTGACAAACAGTCACCGGGGCCATATGCCCTGGCTCTGAACATCTGGTCTTAGACCAGGCAAGCGCTTATAAGTTCATTAACTTTAGGGTCGGTCCAGCATTAATGCCATAGAGCCATTCAACGCTGATATCGATTAGATCTAATCTTCATTCGGCCCTGCGTCCTCGACGCTTATGCCGTTTCTGACCCTCAGGTTAGTGAAACATGACCAGTGCTCAACCCGTTGTGAGCTTAACTAATAAGTCACAGCCTCACAGACTGATCTGACACCATTGCCGATTCTGACTAATAAGTCAGTGCCATACACA
Organism: Humulus lupulus; assembly: GCF_963169125.1. NCBI lineage: Eukaryota > Viridiplantae > Streptophyta > Magnoliopsida > Rosales > Cannabaceae > Humulus > Humulus lupulus. Next base: position 33,361,231 of record NC_084796.1, on the reverse strand, counting down.
AGTAAGCTATGCCACCAAACATATATCACATGTCCAATATCCATAAACAAGGTATTCATCATGCTTACTTAACAAGTACTAGTACAATTAGGATCATGCACAAACACAGAGGCTCAAGCTTTGAACGATATCATATTCAGTATACAAAGCATGTCCTAATCACATGTTTCTCATTTATCACATGCATTATACTTAACAATCCAACATGCACCAATAATAACCATGCATGTCACGTTTAATAATCAACCAACATGCATCAAGAATAGCCATGCATGTCACATATACACAGGGTGCAGTTTTCTTACCTCAGATTCAAGCTATAATGATTAAAAGAACGACCCTTGAGAATGATCAACCTTTAGTCCTTTAGCGGTCACCTAGTCATAACCAAATATAGGATACCATCAATAAAAATGATTAACATAGGTTCCCAAACAAATATCTAGCCTCCGGGACATCAATCCACACTTAACCGGGTAGTAGGATCGACCCCGAGGCCTATGGCTAGCATCCCCAAGTTAAAAACCCATTTCTGGCCAAAACTGCCTCTATGGGCTGCGACTCACCCCTCTGACAGAACCATTTCCCTCACAAAAACGCACGTAGGCCGCGGCTCACCATAGCCATGCCGCGGCCCTTTACCAAAACCAGCAAGCACCAGCTTGCTTTCCCCTGCGTTTTTCCTCGAAACCAAACCCTCAAACCAGTTCCAAACCTCAACTTAACACCCAATTCAACCACTAAACATCATCTACAACTCACCCTCATCAAAACCCAAGTTAAACATCAATCAAAACTTCCATTAATCCAAACTTTCCACAAAGAATTCATAAGCTGAAAACTAAAGCCCAAAACAGAGGACACCATAAAATTCATGGCTGGAACTTACCTCAAACTTGATTTTGAATCCCCCTCAATGGCTGAATCACGTCCCTAAGCTCCCACCTTTGATCTCCTAGCTTAACTCCTCAATTTGAGCTCAAAACTCCAAAGGGAAAAAGAGAGAAAATGATGCACGGGAGAGAAAGAAGGAGATAAGGATGATGCTCTGTTTTTGGTTCTATTTTCCACAGCCAACTAAACCTCATATAAATCCAAGCTAAATGACCTAAATGCCCATAGGTCACTAAAGGTTCCTAAATCCTTTCCAAGGGTAAAACCGTCATTTCCCGCCTATCTCGTTAATTATAATTAACGCTCTCCAATTCCCGCTATTCCCAATAATCTCAAATACCAATAAATCATATCCCATTACCCTTTTATTGCCGGTAATGCTCTAATCATCAAAATGACCCCGAGACTCACCCCGAGCCCCGAACTTAAACCCGTTATGACTAGACCGAACACGTACATTTCATAATCGTCTCATGCCGAATAGCTCGAACCAATCCACCTTATAATGTGGCCATATTAATTAATCACAACCATGCACCCAAAATACACAATTACGCCCACAGCGGCCAAATTACCAAATTACCCTTATAATTATAAATACCCCCATATGCTTGCATTTACCATCATATAATAATATAATTCACATGAACATGCATATGATCATTAAATAGCATCATAATTCAATTATGGCCCTCCCAGCCTCCTAATCAAGGTCCTAACCCTTATTAGGAAATTCGGGGCATTACACAACTCGTTAGTAAGTCATTGATAAAGGATTTACTGACTATAATGGTTATAACAATGGATAACGTATTTATGTTTTGGAAAATACGTTCTATGAATTCAAGAGTTCAATTCTGAGTCTATATTGGAGTCACGGGGAATTAATAAGGTAGTGAAATTATTCGTAAATAAATTCACGATAAGTTATTGGAGTTTGATTTCATGGATCCATGGTCCCCGCATCACCTTTGAGTAAATCATCTAGAATGTCTCAATTAATTGATTTAATTATCAATTAAGATTTTTAAAGTTGACTAGGTAAATTTTAGAAAATTTACAGAGATATAAGATTTAGAGAATGAAAGAGAATCTTTGGGTAAATTTATGAATATTGATAAATTGGTGTCAATAAAAATAAATAATATTAAATCAAGTTTCAAATTATAATTAATTAATTTGAATAAGGATTTATTTAATTAAATAAAAAAATAAAAGGTTTGGAATTTAGGCCCAATTGGGATTTAAATTCAAAACAAAGAGATTGGACCCAAGTTCATTTGTGTGAGCCCAAAGCTTTTCACTTTTTGTTTATTATTTTAATTAATTTAAATTTAAATAAAGCCCATTAAGTTGCCTATATAAGGAATATGATATCTTGGGTTTTAATAAGGAAGTCAGTCTCAGTTGATTCATTGGGTAAGTGAAAACGCAGACAGTCTAACCTTTCTTGGCCACTCTCTCTTCTTCTTCTCTTCTAGATCTCTATCTCATGTGTTGAGAACCAGCCCATCCTAGTTCTAGGTTGATCAAAGGCTTTGTAACACCCTCCTAAACAAGGGTCGTTACACTGTGTACTTAAAATTTTGTCAGACCTGCTAATGAGGTCATTTGGTTTAAAATGTGTAACTAAGGTTAGTGACAAGGGTCAGGGTTAAATTTTTTGGTCAAAGAACCGTTGACTTTTATTTAAAAAAATTTCACATCAACATGGGATCCCAAAATATTACAACTAAAATTTAAAAAAGGGAATTATACACATCAAAACAGGGCTATAACCCTTGTTCCTTTGAGAAAACCCTAACCGCGGTGGTCGAGTAGCCACATATGTACACGTCGCCACCGAAGCTCTCCAATTCATGGCTGGTCAAGCTTTCCCTTTCCCTTGCCTGCACCACAAAGCACCTGTGAGTCGAGGCCCTACAAGAAAACTCAACATTGAAAAATCAAAGAATGTAAACTTTAAAATATCCATTCAACACAATCAGTAATAATAATCCATAGAATTTAGCACTTAAATTCAAGTAGTTGATCATTGGATCAATTTGGGGCCGCTGCCCTAACCAATTGGCCTTAGAACCAAACTTGGGCCTATTCCCTAGCTACGTGACCATAGAGTCACGTGGGGTCCTCGCCCTTAGCTCTGTCTCACTAGTCATAAGGCTAGCCAAACCCTTTGGTTTATTATCAACCTTAGAGTTGATCAATGTACTGGTTTAGGCCTAAGCCTCTCGACCAGTGCACAATTCGCTATTGTCGTCATTGACTCATAAGTCAAGCCCTGATCCAGGGATACATATCTCAATACAAAAAAAATGTGGATAGGCATATCCTGATAAACTAAGAACATATGCATGTTAATCGTATAATACCACTGAATAGCCATTTCCATAATGGTAAACATACCTTTTTAATAGGGCCACATGCCCTAACCATAGAGTTTATGCAACGATTATAAAACACTTAAGCATTTATCAACAAGCATGTGAACTAATAGCCTAGCATACACATTCTAGGGCCCAAGCCCTATTCATAATAACATATAATAGTCGGGCCAAGCCGTAATCATATATAACATGTATTGGGTGTAGTTTTCTTACCTCATGTCCAAGTAAGCGTACACAAGAACGACCATTGAGCACGATCCCGTTCTGAGCCCTAGCGAACACCTAGTCACAATCCATAAATGGTGCTTCGATGAGTTTTAAAATCCAAAGCCCAATCCCGTGCCCTCGAGACCTATAATTCCACCAAACTGGGTGGTGAAATCGTCCCCCGAGCCCCTGAGCAAAAGCCTTAAAAATTACCCAAAAATAAGTTTTGAAAGCTGAGTAGTGCCACAGTGCTACCTGTTAGGCGCTACAGCGCAAGAGTCAGAGCCTCTAGACCCCAAAATCGCAGCCTAGCGCTGCAACGCTCCAAACCTAGCGCTACAACGCTGATACCAGAAATACAATTTTCTGGGTTTCTCTCTTCGAATTTCCCCGAGCCAAAGCTCCAAAAATCCATCCCTCAAGACCTCCAAACATAGAATTAACCATAGAAACCCACTCTACTCATCAAAGGAAACAAAACCTATTCAAGTTTATCCTAAAAACTCCAACCAATCCCCAAAATCCTTAATCAAACCCTCACACTTAAGAACACACCAAGAACACATAAAACTCAAAGATTCAAAGGTTTAAATTGTTACCTCTGTTGTTATGAATGACCTTAGGTTGTTGCTACTAGGGCTTCACATAAATGGTAGTGAGCCGACAACCCAACCCAACCCACACCGAATTGGGCCGATTCTTACCAGGCCGAAGCCCAATCGGTACACATGGAAACATGCCGAGCATGTACGGTTCAGGCCACAGGCTTCAACCTCTTTGGGCCAACCCAGCCCAACCTAACAGTGTATCCCTAACCCTCCTAAATTTCATTTCATTTTTCAGAGGCACACACACTCACTGAACAACAGAACGGCTACTCTTCCTCTCTCTCTGTTCTTTAATCTTCAAAGTTCATCTCTTCCGTTCCAGCCAGAGGCTCTGTGTCTGCCATCTCTCAAGTCCTCTTGGTAAGTGTTAAGTTATATTATATATACACACATATATACATATATGTGAAGCAAGCAATTCGTTTTCCAATCTTGTTGTTCGTTTTCCTCTCCTGCTATATATATTAATATATATACATATACATATATACATATATAGTTGCTCTTACTGTGCTGAAAACGTTTTCCTCTCCTGCTATATATATACATATATAGTTGCTTTGCTGTGCTGAATATCATCAGCTCTTCTTTTGGTAAATGATAAAAAGGGGCTGCCTATATACATATATAGTTGCTGTGATGAATATACATATATAGTTGCTAATGCTAGATAGATCAAGAAAATTTCTTGAGGCCATTTCTTGGCCATTTCGCTGAAATATATATATATATATAGATAGATCATCTTTTTATTTTTCTTCTTATAAAGTTTTTTAGTTCATTGTCTTTTGATTTTGTTTTTTCCTTTCTATATATGTTATGTTGTAGGCCAAAAATGCTATTTATCATAAATAAATAAAAAACCTGAGACAAGTAAGTGAAGATGATTGAAAAGGCTAAGTATCAACGTCATTTGTGTTGACCATGACTTCTTTGGGGTTGAAAAATACTAATGAGTGGGACCACACATCAATTGACAAAAAGGGGATGCCTTTAGTTCTCCAAATTCTATCTTCTACAGCTACACATCATATATAAACTAATAAACACGAGAGACTTATCAGAACAATTTTTTGTTTGGCAATGGCAGGAACAAGAGAGGAAAACCAATCATAATTGATCCAGGACTCTACAGCCTTAATAAATCAGAGATCTGGTGGGTTATTAAACAAAGAGCTCTCCCAACTGCATTCAAGCTCTACAAAGATATTTGTAAGTTTCCTTCCCTCTTGAGCATAATATAAAAACATATATATATATATATATATGTTGTTTTTGTTTGATTAGAATTGCTTTAATTATGCTTGCTCAATTTTTTTATTTATTAGAATGGGTATTAGACTATTAGTATTCTATTTTAAATCCAGAACCTTAAGTGTATGGGCTGGAAACCAGATGTAAAAGGCAGATCTATACAAGTATGCTCTAGACTTGCAACAAATAGTTGATCTGGTCTATCAGAAAGTTTACTGTCCTTCCAGGTATAACAAAGCCCACGCACAACAAGGTTGTTGACTGGTATCATAAATATTTTGCTTAGCTGTTATTTTCTTTTTAATTAAGATTGGCTTCATTATGATATTGCTTAGTGAGTTGTTTTTATATGTTGTATGTGGTAAATTATAATTGATAATTGCTTGCATTTTTTTTTCATGTATAGGAATGATGGATAAGTTTCTTACCCCAACTTCCACCCAATTAGGTGAAGTGCTTGATACCACAAATACTACCCCAAACACCACCACGAACATTACCCCAAACACCACCACAAACACAACTCCTATTGAGCTTAAGTCACCCAAAAAAGAAGGCAATGATGAACCAACCAAATCTAGGAAAAAGCCAACTAGGAACTATACTGTTTGGGATCACTTTACAAAAGTGAAGGATGGGAATCCTAGAGACCCTAGATGCACTTGTAATTATTGTGGGAAAGATTATGCTTGTGATATTAGGGGAGTTGGGACAAGTAGTTTGTGGGTCCATTTGAACAACCAATGCAAGAAGTATCCATATAGAGTAGCTGATAAAAAACAAAAATTACTTTCATTTCAAAGTGCTAATAATGGAGAGGGAAATTTGTTGGCTGTGACATTTAATAAGGAAAGATGTTGAAAAGCCTTAGCTCGGTTTGTGGTGAAGGATGAGCAAGCATTTAATGTAGTAGAAGGTAAAGGTTTTAGGGAGTTTGTTCAGGAGTTGCAACCTAAGTTTCTTGTCCCTAGTAGAATGACTGTTACTAGGGATATCTACCAGTTGTTTTGTGATGAGAGGGTTAAGTTGAAGAAGGAGTTAACCAAGGTTGGGCAAAGATTATGTTTAACAAATGATTGTTGGACATCTTCCACCCAAATGGCTTATATGTGTCTCACTGCACACTATGTTGATAGTGATTGGCATTTACAAAAAAGAATTATAAATTTTTGTCAAATTTCTAATCACAAGGGTGAAACTATTGGTAAGGTGATAGAAGCTTGTTTGCTTGGTTGGGGAGTAGAAAAGATTTTTGCTGTGACTGTGGATAATGCATCAGCTAATGATGTAGTTGTTGGTTATGTAAAGAGGAGGGTTAATGCATGGAGTGGGTCTGTTCTTGATGGTGAGTGTATGCATTTGAGGTGTGGTGCTCACATAATAAATCTAATTGTGAATGAGGGGTTGAAAGACATGCATGATTCAATTGCTGCCATTCGCAATTGTCTGAGATATATTCAGTCATCTCCTGCAAGATTGCAGAAATTTAAAGCTTGTGTGGAAAGAGAAAGAATTGATTACAAGGGGTGGCTGGTTTTAGATGTCCCTACAAGGTGGAATTCCACTTTTATGATGTTAAATATGACTCTTAAATTTGAAAAAGCTTTTGCAAGGTATGAAGAGGAAGATGATAAATTTTTAAGTTTCTTCATGGAAAATGAAAATGGGAAGAAAAGGATTGGACTACCTAGTTCTAGTGATTGGGAGAGTGCTATGATTTTTGTTAAATTTCTTTCCACTTTTTATGAAGTTACTCTAAAATTTAGTGGCACCTTGCATGTAACTTCCAACAACTTCTACCAAGAGATTTGTGAGATTCACACTCAATTGAGTGATTTGGCTGCTAGTAGTGATCCTTTGTTATCGACTATGGCTGCTAGTATGAAAAAGAAATATGACAAATATTGGGGAAATTCAGAGCACATCAATCCTTTGCTGTTTTTTGCTGTTGTGCTTGATCCAAGGTATAAGTTGAAGTATTTGAAATATTGTTTTGAGACTGTTTATGATGCTGAAACCATTGCTAAGATTGTTGTCAAGGTGGAACAAATCCTTCAAAGATTGTATAATTGTTATAATGTTGAGGGTGAGAGTGATGGTGATAAGGTTAGTTGCTGATTTTTTTTTTATTTTCATTGATTTTAATATGTTATTGTTTGTTGAGTTGTTGTTTGTATTTCTTTTTCAGGTTAGCAAAAGTGACTCACCACCAAAGAGTGATGGCAAAGAAACTCATAGGAGGAGATTATTGGAAAATTATTTGCAACAACAACAAATGTTTGTGACTGAGAAAATGAATGATGTTGACAGATACTTGGCTGAAGAACCAGTCAATCCAAAGACTTCCTCATTTGATATCTTACTTTGGTAGAAGGATAATTCTAATAGGTATAAGATTTTATCTATGATTGCTAAAGATGTTCTTGCTATCCCCGTGTCTACTGTGGCTTCTGAATCTGCGTTTAGTACTAGTGGACGTATTTTGGACTCATTTAGGAGTTCTTTGAGTCCAAAAATGGTGGAGGAACTAGTATGCACTCAAAGTTGGTTGAAGGGTAGTCATGAAGGGATTCAAGCAAAGGAGTATTTGGATGAAATACAATCTTATGTGTTTCTTGAAGAAGGTAAATAAACTAAATAGATTTATTTGATAATAGTGTTCTTTGTTTTATGCTTATTTATTTTTCAATAAATTATTTAACTTATGTTTTTTAATTGTAGAAGAAAACAAACCCAAGGCCAATGCAACATCAAAGGAGAAGACCAAGACTGTCATTGTTGATTGATAGATTCAATTTTTTTTTTATTTTGGTTGATTTTTTTTAGACTTATGTTATGGATGATTGTAATAACTTTAGGACTTATGTTTGGATGATTGTAATGTTTTGGGTGGTTAGACTTACATTTCAACCACCAAGACTTCATTTTCTTGTTTTTATGTTTTAATTTGATCAACTTTTTTCTAAATTCTAATAAGAATTACTTATTTTGAAAATTAAACTTCATAGGAATTTTAAATTTTTAATATTTAAAAATTATGTATAACCCAACCAACCCAACCCAACCCAACCCAACCCACAATGTAAATAGTAGGGTTGGGTTATACAATAAAAATATTTTGAATGGGTTATGATTCTCTAACCCGATGTAATTGGGTTGGCTCATTCAAATGTCCTTAACTCGGCCAACCCAACCCATGTACAGCCCTAGTTGCTACACCAATTCCTAGTCCCAAGCTTCCAAACTCCAAGCTTTCCTCTTTCAAAATGGAAAAATCTGTAACGACCCCAAATTCGCTAATGGGGCTTAAGGGCCTTGATTAGTGTGCCAGGAGGGCATTATTGGATTAAATGTGATTTAAATGTATAATTGTATGATTGGAATGTTTGTATGATTATATTGATATTAATGTGATATATGTGAATATGGTAATTGTGAGAACCACATTATTATGTGGGTAGAACTGCAGAGCACGACTCGAGGTGATCCTAGAGCTAGATAGCAGAAAAGAAAGTCACAACGGGATTTAATAATTGACTTTGGATAAGTCAAGGGTATTTTAGGTATCGGGTAGCTATTTAGACTATTGGGTTATGAAAATAAATATATGGAGATATATTTGAGGTTAGGAAGTCTAAGCGGGAATATTGGGGGATTTTACTGTTTTGCCCTCGGGGACGTTTCCGGCACCTCGAGCCTTGGGATTAACTTGGCGAGTAAGAACAAAGTTAGGAAGTCTTTAGAAAAAATATAAACCGACTTATTTCCTTCCTCAGTTAGACTTCTCTCTCAAGGAACACTCAAGAAACATTCAGGAGGAAAAACAGAGGAAATTTTTTGAGAAATTGGAGCTGTAGATTGCTGGGAATTCAGAGGAATTCAGGGGGAATTCAGAGGCTTAGCTCAGTAAACAATCCAGGACTAAATCAAGACTAAGGTAAGGGTTAATCCATGTGTTTTCCTGAAGTTTAACTTTGTGTACCAACTAGTTATTGAGGTGCTGTCCAATTATTGATTAGGGAGGAATTGAGCTGGGAATCTTGGGAATCAGCTGGACTTTGGATAGAGGAAAGGTTCTGTTAATAAGGTAAGCTTTACTCCATGAATTATAGGTTTGAATTTGAGTTCTCGACTGGTTAGTTTTGGGTGTTTATGTTCTTGGGTTTCAGAAATTAAAAAGAGAATTCTAGTGTGTGTTGGGCTGGGTTTTCTGTGGAATTATGCTGTTTAAGTTATGCTAAAAGTGTTGGGATTGTTGGGTGTTAAAGTAGGGAGCTTAAGGGTGGTTTTGGCTAAGATTTCAAGCCTAGAAATGGTGGGAATTTTGGGTTCGAAGGGAAGGGTCGCAGCTCTGTTCTAGAGCGCTGCGGCCCTAGGATGAAGATGAGCAAAGGAGGCTCAGCCAGGGGTGAGCGACGCGGCGCCCATGCAAGGGTCGCGGCGCGTGTCTTTGCCTGGGAGGTCCTTGGTTCTGTTTTGAGGCTAGGGCCGCGACTAAGCTTCAAGGGCTGCAGCCCTTGGTTGTCCACTTGATCTTTTAGGGTTTTTAAGGATTTAGATGAAGCCTAGTAAGCTAGGGAACCATTCCACCACCGTGCTTGGTGGGATTTGTTTTCCCAGAAGTTAGTTTTTTAACTGGAAACCCTAACTTGAGTATTAATGAGTCCTTATACTTTGCTTGTGACTAGGTGATAAATGCTTAGGCTCGGGAACAGATCGTGCTTGAGGGGCGTTGCTCGTAATCCCAAAACCGTAAAGATTAAAGGTAAGAAAACTGCACCTGGTTGAATATATGTGATGGGACTAAGGGTTCCCTATTATGAATGCTTGAAAAGATGGTATTATGCCATGCAAGCTATTTAGTGAACCAACGGCCTAAGGGTGCCAGGGGTTACACTAGCGCACAGGGCACGACTCGGCCACTGGTAGCCGAGGACAGCTTAATATGAACTGAGCTTGGTTTAAGCGGGCCGGAGTCAGTGGGATAAACAGAGGGTGCGACCTAAGTTGTCGGCCTTGACTATTATGTGATATGAATGTTATAAGTGTTTGATTGCATCTTTGACTCTGAATACATGATGAGTGTTATTGGTGTGGGTTATTTGATGAGAGTTCATGCTTAGTGAATTTTACTGTCTGATATTATCGATTGTGTTGCATTTCATGTTTTCATGCTGGGCCTTGGCTCACGGGTGCTACGTGGTGCAGGTAAAGGCAAGGGCAAGCTTGACCACCCTTGATTGGGAGAGCTCTGCACGTGGAATGTACATGGCCGGCTGCTCAGCCTCCACGGTTGAGGTTTAGTCAGGGACGCGTGACCCAGAAATTGTTCATTTTTCCTTAGTATGGCTAGTAGATGTTTGTGTTATTTTGGGAGTCTGTAATCCAACTTTTTAACACCATTTCTTTTGGGATCCCATGTATGTAACGACTTAATTATATTAAACGAAACTTTTGAGACCAAAACCTGTTTAACCTTAGCATGTACTTGTTTAGTGACATGTTTTCAAATTATTGACTTGATTAGCAAGTCTTGCACTTTTATAAATACACAGTGTAGCGGTCTTGGCTATCCAGGGCGTTACAACTTGGTATTAGAGCGTCCTAGGTTTAAGGGTTTTTGAAGACAGGCTGGACATGTACATTCGCTACTAGAGACAAGCTCAAATCAGGGTTCGGTAATGTGTATATGTGTGTATGTGTTTAAGTGCTTGAAATAAGCTATGAGTATTGTTATTTACTGGATTGTTAGGAAGCATGAGATACTGATAGGGCCTGGCCCTTGACTGTTGTGTGAGAATATTGGGGCATGTTTATTAGCATTGCCATGCATGTAAATGAATATATGGATGACTAATTGTATATTGTGCTTGGGTGAATGCCTGTGTTGTAGCTATTGTGTAATGAGATTGGAGGCGTGCTTATTAGCAGCCAGTGCATGGGGATGGATGCTTATATGTTGGTTGTTTGTGGTTGGTTATGTTCTATTGATGGATCTTGGAGAATTTTTTACCCTGTCATCATGGTCTGACTGCCGAGTCATTATTTGCAGATTGACTTGGATAGCTATGCATCCAAGAAAATCTACACGACTAGCCGGCACTAGGTCCGGGACCGGGAGTGATGATCAGGGCCAAAATCCTCCGCCAGTCCCTGAGAACTGGCAGCAGTTAATGGCAGACATGCATGCTCGATTACAGAGTCAGGACGAGCAGATTCGTATTCTGCGACAGCAGGCTCCATTAGGGAGTGCTGCCCCTATTGTACCACCTACAGTGGTACCAGTTATGCAGTCAGGGGAGGTTGGTAACAGATGGGAACCGTTATATGAGCGGTTCAGGAGGCAGGAACCCCCAATTTTTGAGGGTGGACCGGATCCATTGAAAGCCAAGCAATGGCTAACTATGATCACTACAATTATGGATTTCATGAGGATTGAGGGGCATGATAGAGTGGCCTGTGCCACTTATATGTTGAAGGAGGATGGCCGCATCTGGTGGGAAGTGGCATCGCAGACCATGGATGTTACTACTTTGAGTTGGGAAGGTTTCAGAGATTTGTTTAGTTAGAAGTACTACAATGTTGCTGTCAGAGCAGCAGAGGTTAACGAGTTCGTGAGTCTTGTGTAGGGCAATATGACTGTTACTGAATATGCCCTAAAGTTTGATAGGCTTGCAAAGTTTGCTCCGGATCTGGTGCCTACCGATGCTGCTAGGCAAGATCAATTTATCAGAGGGCTTAATGCTATGATAGCCCGGGATGTCAGAATCACAACGGTACCTGGAGGAACAACTTATGCCCAGGACGTTGAGAAGGCTCTTACCGATGAGTAAGTGGAGAACAAGATATGGAAGGAGAGTGTAGTGAGGCGTGAGGGCCATAGAACGGTGCCTCCTTATTCAGGGACAGGTAGGGGTGGAGGCCCCAGTGACTTCAGAAGAAAGGCACCTGACACTTCGACCGCTGCTGGTCCTGATAGGAGGGGTCGGGGTGGTCAGGGTGGTCATGAGGGTGGCGGCAAGGCATGGCAGACCTATCCAGAGTGCCCAAGGTGTAGAAGACGCCATCTGGGCGAATGTTGGGCCAAGGCATGTTTCGTGTGTGGAGCAATAGGGCATCTCAGGAAAGACTGCCCAATGGTGAAGAAAGATGAAGCAGGAAAGGTGGATAGCTTGACTCCAGCTCGAGTATTTACCTTGACCCAGGCAGAGGCTGAGGCTAGTCCCTCGGTAGTGACAGGCCAGCTTTCTAGCGCTATCTTTCCTTTTATAGTATTGATTTATTCTGGTGCTACACATTCTTTTGTTTCTAGTAGGGTGATTGATAGACTGTGTAGACCTAGTGAGTATCGGACTGTAGGGTTTGGGACTTTATTGCCTACAGGGGAACTGGTAGTTTCTAGGAGATGGGTTAGAGCACTGCCAGTGATGGTTGATAGTAGGGAACTCTCAGTGGATCTGATTGAGTTAGATATGGAGGATTTTGATATGATTATGGGGATGGATTGGTTGGCTAGATATGGGGCTACGATTGACTGCAGGAAGAAGATGGTTACCTTTGAGCCTGAGGGCGAGGACCCTTTTGTCTTTGTGGGTGCGGTGTCTGGACCCCGCGTACCCATGATTTCAGCATTAAGAGCCAGAGACTTGTTGCAGGGGGGATGCATAGGTTTTTTGGATAGTGTAGTGGATACTTCTAGAGTTATGCCGGCAGGGCCGCGAGAGACTAGATTGGTATGTGAGTTTTTAGATGTATTACCTGAGGATCTGCCAGGGTTGCAGCCGCGCAGGGAGATTTAGTTTGAGATTGAGTTAGCATCGGGGACAGAACCAGTGTCAAGGACACCATACAGAATGGCACCAGTAGAACTGAAAGAGTTGAAGATACAGTTGCAAGAACTTCTGGATTTAGGATTCATCAGGTCTAGTTATTCTTCATGGGGTGCTCCAGTGTTGTTTGTTAAGAAGAAGGATGGGAATTTGAACAAGTTGACTACAGAGAATTGAACAAGTTGACTATTAAGAATAAGTACCCTCTACCAAGGATTGATGACTTGTTTAATCAGCTACAGGGTAAGACGGTGTTCTCAAAGATTGATCTTCGATCTGGTTATCACCAGCTGAGGATCAAAGATGAGGACATACCGAAGATGGCTTTTCGGACACGGTATGGGCATTATGAGTTCTTGGTCATGTCTTTTGGTCTGACCAATGCCCTAGCATCCTTCATGGACTTAATGAACAGGGTGTTCAGGGACTTCTTAGATCAATTCGTTATTGTCTTCATCGACGACATCTTGGTTTACTCCAGTTCAGAGCATGAGCAGCATCTCCGACAGGTTTTGCAGAGGTTGAGGGAGCATCAGTTGTACGTTAAGTTTAAGAAGTGTGAGTTTTGGTTGTCGGAGGTGACTTTCCTTGGACACATAGTTGGGGCAGAAGGGATTAAGGTGGATCCGTCCAAGGTTGAAGCAGTAAGGGATTGGCCGAGGCCAAGGAACGCCTCAGAGGTGCGAAGTTTCCTTGGGTTGGCTGGCTATTACAGATGGTTTGTAGAGGGATTCTCGAAGATTTCTTCACCGATGACAGAGTTGACAAGAAAGAATCATAAGTTTGTTTGGTCAGAGAAGTGTGAGAACAACTTTCAAGAGTTAAAACGATGACTCATTTCTACACCTGTGTTGAGTCTTCCTTCGGAGGAAGGAAAGTTTGTGGTCTATTGTGATGCCTCAAGGATGGGTTTAGGCTACGTGCTGATGCAAAATGCGAAAGTTATAGCCTATGCATCTCGACAGCTGAAGGAGTATGAGCAGTGGTATCCGACTCACGATTTGGAGTTAGCAACAGTGGTATTCGCATTGAAGGTGTGGCATCACTATATGTATGGGGAGAAGTGCGAGATATACACCGATCATAAGAGTCTAAAGTATTTCTTTACCTAGAAGGATCTGAATATGAGGTAGAGACGTTGGTTGGAGTTGGTTAAGGATTGTGACTGTGATATCCTCTACCCCCTTGGGAAAGCCAACGTGGTGGTAGATGCGTTGAGCCGGAGGGGCCCAGGAGAGTTGTATAGTTCCACCCAGATCTCGAGGGAATTAGCTGATGAAATGGTCAGGGCAAGGATAGAACTGGTGGTAGGCCAGTTAGCCAATATCACTTTGCAATCGACCCTGTTAGAGTGGATCAAGGAGAGTCAGTTGTTAGATGTGCAATTACAGGAAGTTAGGCAGCATGTCTTGGCGGGAACAGCTAAGGATTATTTAGTTTCTGAGATAGGCTTGCTTCGGTATCAGGGATGGATTTGTGTTCCGGCAGATGAGGGGATCAGACAAGAGATACTGGATGAGTCTTACAATACGCCATACTCACTTCATCCGGGTACCACAAAGATGTATCAGAATCTACGGTCATTATATTGGTGGCCTGGGATGAAGAAGGATGTGGTAGAGTATGTGTCTAGATGTTTGACATGTCAGTAGGTTAAGGATGAGCACCAGCAACTAGCGGGATTGCTTCAGCCCTTGGGTATCCCAGAGTGGAAGTGGGAGGATATTACGATGGATTTCGTAGGAAGATTACCCAGGACGGTTGGAGTACATGACTCGGTGTGGGTAATAGTGGACAGATACACCAAGTCAGCTCATTTTCTACCAGTGAGATCGACTTATTCAGTGGAATAGTATGCAGAGATGTATGTGAGGGAGATAGTTCGTCTCCATGGGGTTCCAAAGTCTATTGTATTTGATCGAGACCCTATCTTTACCTCCAAGTTTTGGGGAGCTCTGTAGAGAGCCATTGGAACTCAGCTGAAGTTTAACACATCTTTTCATCCTCAGACTGATGGACATTCTGAGAGGACGATTAAGGAATTAGAGGAAATGCTTAGGGCATGTGTGATTGACTTCGAGGGTTCATGGAGTAAGTATCTTCCGCTGATTGAATTTTCATATAACAACAATTATCAGTCCACGATTGGAGTGGCTCCTTATGAGATGTTATATGGAAGAAAGTGCAGATCGCCCATTCACTGGGATGAGATGGGTGAGAGAAGCTATTTGGGGCCAGATATGGTTCAAAAGACCAATGAGGCTATTGAGAAGATCCGAGCTAGGATGCTTGCTTCGCAGAGTAGACAGAAAAGCTACGCTGATCCTAACCGTAGGAACGTGGAGTTCCAGGTTGGGGACCACGTGTTTCTGCGAGTTTCACCATTGAGGGGTGTGAGGAGGTTTGGAGTGAAGGGCAAGTTGAGCCCTCGGTTTGTTGGACCTTTTGAGATCCTAGAGAGGATTGGACAGGTGGCTTATAGGCTGGCCTTACCACCATCGTTATCGGGAGTTCATAATGTGTTCCATGTCTCCATGTTGTGAAAGTATGTTTCTGATACAACACGTGTTGAAGTATGAGGACTTGGAGTTGCAGACAGACTTGTCCTACGAGGAGCGACTAGTTCAGATTATGGATCGGAAGGATAAAGTCTTACGGAATAAGAAAATTCCGTTAGTGAAAGTATTATGGAGGAATAGCAAGGTCGAGGAAGCGACCTGGGAGTTAGAGATAGCGATGCGGGATCAGTATCCCGAGCTATTCGGGTAAATTTTGAGGACGAAATTCTCATTAGGAGGGGATAGTTGTAACGACCCCAAATTCGCTAATGAGGCTTAAGGGCCTTGATTAGTGTGCCAGGAGGGCAGTATTGGATTAAATGTGATTTAAATTTATAATTGTATGATTGTAATGTTTGTATGATTATATTGATATTAATGTGATATATGTGAATATGGTAATTGTGAGAACCACATTATTATGTGGGTAGAACTGCAGAGCACGACTCGAGGCGATCCTAGAGCTAGATAGCAGAAAAGAAAGTCACAACGGGATTTAATAATTGACTTTGGATAAGTCAAGGGTATTTTAGGTATCGGGTAGCTATTTAGACTATTGGGTTATGAAAATAAATATATGGAGATATATTTGAGGTTAGGAAGTCTAAGCGGGAATATTGGGGGATTTTACCGTTTTGCCCTCGGGGACGTTTCCGGCACCCCGAGCTTTGGGATTAACTTAGTGGGTAAGAAAAAAGTTAGGAAGTCTTTAGAAAAAATATAAACCGACTTATTTCCTTCCTCAGTTAGACTTCTCTCTCAAGGAACACTCAAGAAACATTCAAGAGGAAAAACAGAGGAAATTTTTTGAGAAATTGGAGCTGTAGATTGCTGGGAATTCAGAGGAATTCAGAGGCTTAGCTCAGTAAACAATCCAGGACTAAATCAAGACTAAGGTAAGGGTTAATCCATGTGTTTTCCTGAAGTTTAACTTTGTGTACCAACTAGTTATTGAGGTGCTGTCCAATTATTGATTAGGGAGGAATTGAGCTGGGAATCTTGGGAATCAGCTGGACTTTGGATAGAGGAAAGGTTCTGTTATTAAGGTATGCTTTACCCCATGAATTATAGGTTTGAATTTGAGTTCTTGACTGGTTAGTTTTGGGTGTTTATGTTCTTGGGTTTCAGAAATTAAAAAGAGAATTCTAGTGTGTGTTGGGCTGGGTTTTCTGTGGAATTATGCTGTTTAAGTTATGCTAAAAGTGTTGGGATTGTTGGGTGTTGAAGTAGGGAGCTTAAGGGTGGTTTTGGTTAAGGTTTCAAGCCTAGAAATGGTGGGAATTCTGGGTTCGAAGGGAAGGGCCGCGGCTCTGTTCTAGAGCGCTGCGGCCCTAGGATGAAGATGAGCGAAGGAGGCTCAGCCAGGGGTGAGCGTCGCGGCACGTGTCTTTGCCTGGGAGGTCCTTGGTTCTGTTTTGATGCTAGGGTCGCGGCTAAGCTTCAAGGGCCGCAGCCCTTGGTTGTCCACTTGATATTTTAGGGATTTTAAGGATTTAGATCAAGCATAGTAAGCTTGGGAACCATTCCACCACCGTGCTTGGTGGGATTTGTTTTCCCGGAAGTTAGTTTTTTAACTGGAAACCCTAACTTGAGGATTAATGAGGCCCTATACTTTGCTTGTGACAAGGTGATAAATGCTTAGGCTCGGGAACAGATCGTGCTTGAGGGGCGTTGCTCGTAATCCCAAAACCGTAAAGATTAAAGGTAAGAAAACTGCACCTGGTTGAATATATGTGATGGGACTAAGGGTTCCCTATTATGAATGCTTGAAAAGATGGTATTATGCCATGCAAGCTATTTAGTGAACCAACGGCCTAAGGGTGCCAGGGGCTACACAAGCGCACAGGGCACGACTCGGCCACTGGTAGCCGAGGACAGCTTAATATGAACTAAGCTTGGTTTAAGCGGGCCGGAGTCAGTGGGATAAACAGAGGGTGCGACCTAAGTTGTCGGCCTTGACTATTATGTGATATGAATGTTATAAGTGTTTGATTGCATCTTTGACTCTGAATACATGATGAGTGTTATTGGTGTGGGTTATTTGATGAGAGTTCATGCTTAGTGAATTTTACTGTCTGATATTATCGATTGTGTTGCATTTCATGTTTTCTTGCTGGGCCTTGGCTCACGGGTGCTACGTGGTGCAGGTAAAGGCAAGGGAAAGCTTGACCACCCTTGATTGGGAGAGCTCTGCACGTGGAATGTACATGGCCAGCTGCTCAGCCTCCATGGTTGAGGTTTAGTCAGGGACGCGTGACCCAGAAATTGTTCATTTTTCCTTAGTATGGCTAGTAGATGTTTGTGTTATTTTGGGAGTCTATAATCCAACTTTTTAACACCATTTCTTTTGGGATCCCATGTATGTAACGACTTAATTATATTAAACTAAACTTTTGAGACCAAAACCTGTTTAACCTTAGCATATACTTGTTTAGTGACATGTTTTCAAATTATTGACTTGATTAGCAAGTCTTGCACTTTTATAAATACACAGTGTAGCGGTCTTGGCTATCCAGGGCATTACAAAATCCCAAGGTAGTAGGGAGAGATACGGGTAAGAGAGGGATTGGGGAAGTGTTTGCTCTGTTTTCCTTTGTTTCTTCAGTTTCCTATTTTGGCTAAGTATAGAAAAATTCCACAAAAGACTTAAATGCCCTTAATTCCAAAGCTTGCCCTTTAATGCCCATAGGGGCAGAATAGTCATTTGCCACCATTTCTCAACATTTCCTTAAATAAATCTCAGCTATCTTAAATAAACACCAAATAAATATCCACTACCCAATAATCCCCGGTAATGTACTAATTTACTAAAATATCCCTAGGCTCACCCCGAGTCGGGTATTTACTCCCGTTGTGACATTTTTAGCTACTTGCTCACTAGGATCGCCTCGTGCCGAGTAACCCAAATAAACCCACATAATAATGTGGTCTCTCACATATATCACAAAATTCACATAATAACAATTAATATAACCATTAAACAAATAATTACATATATTTCCATCCTCGCTTCCTAATCAAGGCCCTAAGCCTTATTTGGAAATTTTGGGACGTTTCAACTATCCCCTCCTTATAGAAATTTCGTCGTCGAAATTTTACGTGAATAGCTCAGGAAACTGAGCTTGCATATCTACCTTCGACTCCCAGGTCGCTTCCTCGACCTTGTTGTTCCTTCATAATACCTTAACTAAAGGTATAGTCTTGTTTCTCAGGACCTTGTCCTACTTGTCGAGTAACTGAACTGGTTATTCTTCATAGGACAAGTCTGCCTCCAGTTCCAGATCCTCATAACTTAGTACATGCATTCTATCCGACACATACTTCCTCGACATGGAAATGTAGAATACATTATGCCTACTAGATAGTGCAGGAGGTAAGGCCAACCTGTAGGCCACCTGGCCAATCCTCTCCAGGATCTCAAACGGTCCCACAAATCTGGGGCTCAACTTGCCCTTCTTTCCAAACCTCTTCACCCCTCTCAAAATCGAAACCTTAAGGAAGACATAGTCTCCCACCTGGAACTCCACGTTCCTCCGCCTCGAGTCAGAATAGCTCTTCTACCTACTCTGAGAAGCGAGCATCTAAGCTTTAATCTTCTCGATAGCCTCAGTGGTCCTCTGAACTGCATCCAGATCTAAATATTTCCTCTCACCCATCTCATCCCAGTGAATGGGCACTTCCTACCATACAACATCTCATAAGGTGCCACCCAGATGGTAGACCGGTAACTGTTGTTATAAGAAAATTTTATTAGAGGCAAATATTTACTTCGAGACCCTTCAAAGTCCAACACACACGCTCTCAGCATGTCCTCCAATATCTGGATAGTCCTCTCAGACTGACCATCGGTCTGAGGATGATAAGCTGTGCTAAACTTCAGCTGTGTACCCATTTCCCTCTACAAACTTCCCCAAAACTTGGAAGTAAAAATAAGGTCCCTATCAGACACGATAGATCTCGGAGTCCCGTGAAGGCACATTATCTCTTTCACATAGAGATCTGCATACTGGTCAACTGTGTAATTCAACTTCAATAGTAGAAAATGAGCTGATTTCATATATCGATCCACAATGACCCAAATAGAATCATGCTGGCCTACTGTCCTGGGCAAGCCTACCACGAAATCCATCGTGATATCTTCCCACTTCCACTCTAGAATATCCAGACAATGTAACAGTCCTGCCGGCCTCTGATGTTTAGTGTTGACCTGTTGACAGGCCAGGCACCTTTCTACATACTTAGTCACATCCCTCTTCATCCCAGGCCACCAATATAACATCCTCAGGTCCTGGTACATCTTTGTGATGCCCAGATGTAGAGAATAAAGGGTGGTGTGAGATTCATCCAGAATCTCTTTTGATCTCGATGTCCATTGGAACTCAATTCTGACCCTTATACCTTCGCAAACCCATACTCGACACCGTATAGTCCTTAGCTACTCCATCTAGGACGTCCTTCCTAATCTACCCCAACTGTGGATCATCTAACTGTCTCTACTTGATTCTCTCCAAGAGAGTAGACTGTAAAGTGATGTTGGCCAACTGGCCCACCACTAACTCAATCCCCGCTCGAGTCATCTCATCAGCCAACTTCCTCAATATCTGTCTAGCACTATATAACTATCCCTGACCCTTCTGGCTTAAGGCATCTGCTACCACGTTGGCTTTCCCAGGGTGATAAAGAATCTCACAATCGTAATCTTTTACCAATTCCAACCAACGTCTCTGCCTCATGTTCAGATCCTTCTAAGTGAAAAAATACTTCAGGCTTTTGTGATTAGTGTATATCTCGCACTTCTCACCATACAAGTAATGCTGCCAAACCTTCAGTGCAAAAACAACCGCTGCCAGCTCTAAATCATGTGTGGGGTATCTATGCTCATAGTCTTTCAACTGACTTGATGCATAGGCAATCACCTTTCCTGTCTGCATAAGTACACAACCTAGACCCTGTCTCGAAGCATCACAGTAAACCATAAACTTACCTTGATCTATAGGAAGGCTCAAAACTGGTGCGGTGATCAAACTCTCCTTGAGCTTCTGAAAACTGTCTTCACACTTGTCCGACCAAACAAATTTCTGATTCTTGCGTGTCAACTCTGTCAATGATGATGCAACCTTGGAGAATCCGTCCACAAAGCATCTGTAATACCTCGCTAAACCCAAGAAACTCCTAATCTCTGAAGCGTTCTTTGGTCTTGGCAAATATCTAACCACCTCAATCTTCGTTGGATACACCTTAATACCATCTTTACTGACTATGTGACTCAAGAAAGTCACCTGTGGAAACCAAAACTCGCATTTCTTAAACTTCGCATACAGCTTGTGCTCTCTTAACCTCTGTAATACCAATATGAGGCGATGCTCGTGCTTTGTCTCTGTCTGAGAGTATATCAATATATCGTCAATGAAGACGATCACAAACTAGTCCAGGTAGTCCTTGAACACTCTGTTCATCAAATCCATAAATGCTGCTAGGGCATTAGTCAACCTAAACGACATCACCGAAAACTCATAATGCCCGTACCTGGTGCGAAAAGTTGTCTTCGGTATATCTTCCTCCTTGATCCTCAGCTAGTGATAACCAGATCGAAGATCTATCTTAGAGAATACCGTTCTACCCTGCAGCTGGTCAAACAGATCATCAATCCTTGGCGAGGATATCTGTTCTTGATAGTCAACTTATTTAGTTCTCTGTATTCGATGCATATCCTCAGAGAACCATATTTCTTTTTCACAAAGAGAACTGGTGCGCCCCATGGCGAGAAACTGGGCCTGATAAAACCCAAGTCCAGTAACTCCTGTAGTTGAACCTTTAGTTCATTCAGCTCTACTAGAGCCATCCTGTAAGGTGCCCTAGACACTGGCTTTATGCCTGGCGCCAATTCAATCACAAACTCAATCTCCCTGTGTGAAGGTAACCCTGGAAGATCCTCTAGAAACACATCCAGAAACTCACAGACTAACCGAGTCTGTTCTGGTCCCACTGGCACGACCCGAGTGGTATCTACCACACTAGCTAAGAACCCTATGCATCCCCTTGCAACATGTCTCTAGCTCTAAGTACTGATATCATAGGTATAAAGGGTCCATGCATAGTGCCAACAAAAACAAAGGGGTCCTCACTCTCTGGATCAAAGGTTACCATTTTCTTCTTACAATCTATCGATGCCCCATACTTCTCTAGCCAATCCATACCAAGAATTATGTCAAAATCGGTCATCTCCAACTCCACCAAGTCAACTGATGACTCCCTGCCATCCACTGTAACTAGTAGTGACCTAATCCATCTCCTGGATATTACTAACTCCCCAGTAGGAAATATTGTACCAAACCCCACAGAATAGAAATCACAAGGTCTACACAACCCGTCTATAATCCTACTAGCAACAAAAGAATGCGTAGCACCTGAATCAATAAGAATAGTATAAAATGTTCCAGCACTAGAAAGCTGACCTGTAACCACCAAGGGACCAGCCTTGACCTCTGTCTGGGTCAAAGTGAACACCTGAGTTGGCGTTAGGCTATCCACTTTCTTCGGTTCCTCCTTCCTAGCTCTCGGGCAATCTTTCTTGAAGTGCCCCGTACTGCCACAAACAAAACAGGCCTTCACCTAACATTCCCCAACATGGTGCCTCCTGCACCTAGGACACTCTGGGAATGCCCTCCATGTCTCACCACCACTTTGACGACCCATCTGTATACCCTGTGGCCTCCTATCTGGCCCTGAATCTGAAACTGTGTCTGGGGTCTTCCTTTTCTGATCACTGGGGCCTTCGCCCTTACCAAAACCTGGAAATGGAGGTCCCGGCCTCCTAGAATCCCTTCTGACTGCATCATCACGCCAGATCTTGTTCTCAACACTCTCAGCTATAAGTGCCTTCTCCACAACCTGTGCATAGGTAGTCACTCCCGACACAGTAGTAATACGAATATCCTAGGCTATAATAGGTTGTGGCACCTGAAGAAACCTCTCTCTTTTGGTCCCATCAGTGGGCACCAGATCCCTGATAAACTTTTCCAATCTATCGAACTTTAGGGCATACTCGGTCACTGTCATGTTACCTTGAAGTAACCTACTGAACTCCTTAGCCTTCACAACTTTAATTGCATAATTGTATTATTTCTCATTAAATAAGGTTCTAAATTCTTCCCACTCCATGGTGGTAACTTCTCTATTCTGGGATACCACCTCCCACCATATTCGGGCATCCTTTCGAAACATATAAGTGGTACAGGCCACTCTATCATTACCACCTACCCTCATAAAGTCTAGGATAGTGGTTATCATGGTCATCCACTGCTCAGCCTTCAGTGGATCAGAACCGCCCTAAAAAACTGGAGGGTGTTGCTTCATGAACCTCTCATATAGGGGTTCCCACCTATCTCCCCTTGCCTGGGGCAGTACAACTGCAGGTACCTCTTGTAACGCCCTGGATAGCCAAGACTGTTACCCTGTGTGTTTATAAAGGTGCTGGACTTGCTAATCAAGTCATTTAATTAAAAACGTGTTATTGAAACTACAGTGGAACTAGGGTTAAAAGATTTTGGTCTCAAAAGCCGCATTTCTTATAAATAACATTTTCTGTTTACACGGGATCCCAAAAATAATAAGATTAGAACCATTTACAAAGATTCAAGATTTAAATATAGTAATTAGCCATTCTAAGGCAAAACAAAATGTTAGGTATTCCTTGTCCTGATCCACTCCTTGGCCATGGCGGTCGAGCAACTGGCTATGTACATTCAGCCCCGCAGCTCTCCTTCTCAAGATTGGTCCAACTTGCCTTTGCCTTTACCTGCACCACGTAGCACCTGTGAGCGAAGGCCCAGCAAGAAAACACAACAACAGAGCATAATCAATCAACAGGCAATCCAATATCTCATATCACATAAACATGTTCTCAACAGTCTAAGCATCCATGATAATCAAGTACTCAACATACCAAACATATCATTTCATATCAATAATCAATTCACAAATGATAACTAGGGTTAGCACCCTTAGGCCGCACCCTCTATTTATCCCACTGACTCCGGCCCGCTTAAACCGAGCTCAGTGAATATTAAGCTGTCCTCGGCTACCAGTGGCCAAGCCGCGCCCTGTGCGCAAATATTGTATACGACACCCTTAGGCCGTTTATCACATGTCCCATGGCATAATACCATCTATGACATTACACGGATATCGGGAGCACTTAGTCCCATCACAAACACATAACCGGGTGTAGTTTTCTTACCTTTAAATTCGCTAGCTTTGTTCACTTTGATCCTTGAGCACGATCCTTCTTGAGCCCTAGCGCCCACCTAGTCACGACCATAGATCAGAATCATCACCAAACCTCAAGTCCAAAAAATAACCTCGGGAAGCCCCAATTCCACCAAACGGAGTGGTGGAATCGAACCCCGAACCCCCGGGCAAAAACCCTTGAAAATAACTCAAAAACCCCTTTCTGGAAATAGGGTAGCGCTACAGTGCTCTTTGGAGGGCGCTACAGCGCTACAAACAGAGCCCAAAATTGTCCCAGGGTAAATGGCCTAGCGCTACAGCGCCCAAAGGCTAGTGTTGTAGCGCTGGTCACATAACAACAAATGCTGTTTTTCCCTCCTTCGACTTTCCCCAAGCCAAACCTTACCAAAACTTCTCCAAACTTCAACCAAACTTAGAATCAAGCTTACTAACATGTCTAACTCATCCCAAGCACCCCAACCATATAAAACTTAAACACATACACCCCTAATCCAACACTTCACCATACCTGAACCTAGAATTCAAAAATTCAGCAAAACCGCCACTGAAACCACAAAGTTCAAACTAGAATCCCTTACCTTTGCTGGATAAATTTAGCCTAGGTTGTCCTCCTCACAAGCTTGGCCTTCACCTCCTCAAAGCTTAGCTCCAATTTCTCTAGAAGTCCCCACCAAATTCAGCTTAGAAATCTTAGTTCAACATCAAAACTAGAAACCAAAGTAAACCTCAAAGTCTTACCTAAACTAGATGTTGCTTTACCAATTCCTCAAGCTAGTACAGGGAGCCTAGCCTCTACCTCTTGCCCAAAATCCTCCTGAGTTTTTGCTCCAAAGGAACCCAAGAAATGGTGAAGAAATCCCAAACCGACCTTGGAAATGCCTTGTTTTTCTTTCTTTTATTTCCTTCAGCATTCCAGCCCCTTCTACAAATTCCACTAAGTATAAAGCCCGATAATACTTACCCCTTATAAGCCAAATGACCATAATACCCTCCCCTTTAATTCTAAATCTTTTAATCCACCTTGGGGCATTTTGGTCATTTCACCAAATTCCCGCTAATTTCTTGAGTGTCTCTATTATTTTTCGCTTACTTCCCGATACCTAATTATTCACCAATTATATTCCTCAATGTCAAAATTGACCCCAATATATTCCCTAAATTCCCATTTATACCCCAGGCTCACCCCGAGCCGAGTATAAATCCCTGCCGTGACCTTTTTCGCTAAATCGCTCACTAGGATCGTCTCGAATCACAGATCTCAAATATATCCACATAATAATGTGGTCTCAACAATTTATCACATATATATACAATTATGCCCTCAGCGGGCCAAAATTATAATTATGCCCTTCTAACCTAATCAGGGCCTACATGCATACTAACACACATAGTCATGTATCTCAAATATTCAAATAGTCATATAACATACTTTTAATCATTAAATCACATATGTTCCAATTATGCCCTCCCGGCACACTAATCAAGGCCCTTAAGCCTTATTAGTAAATTTGGGTCGTTACACCTCTGGCTATGACACTACTGGTACCGCGGCCTGTAGGTTCCATACTGGAACCTATTACTGTCTCAAGAGGTGTATCTCTTCTTCCTGACTCTCTAACCTAGCTTGCATGTCAGCAAGCACTTGTTGCCAGTTCTCTAGAGCTGACGGTGGGGCCTGGCCCTGGTCATTCCCTTCACTGGCCTACAGCTCTTGACCAGCCAATCTCTCTGACCTACGAGGATTCATGCTGGCACTTAAATCACCCTACAGAAATCAAATCGGCTGTTAGGTAAGTAATAACTACACCTCTTGCCGCCTGACGGTCTAAGATCATCAGATAACAAACATATGCAATGCTAATAAGCATGCCATCACAATATATATTCATTCATAGTGCTTATAAGCACCTCCTGATATCCATCAGTAAGTAACCATACATACAGACATATCCAAGTATTTTCACAGGTCCAACATTTTATGGATGTAAGGGAACCACTTATTAGCACTATTATTTGTCTATAGGCCTGGGGAAAATGTTTATTAACATTGTTATTATTGGCAGGAATTAAAAGAACATGCTTAATATTCATGCAGCAGTTAAGGGCTAGGCCCTATCAGATTATCTCATGCTTCAGAAAAAGGCATTCAGATAAGGCATTCATATCATGTTTAAGCACTTAAACATATAAACACATAACAGTTACCAAACGCTGAGTCGAGCTTGTCTTTAGTGGCGAGTGTACATGCCCAGCCAATCTACAGGAAGCCTTAAACCTTGGCAACTCTGATACCATGTTGTAACACCCTCCTAAACAAGGACCGTTACACTGTGTACTTAAAATTTTGTCAAACCTGCTAATCAGGTCATTTGGTTTAAAATGTGTAACTAAGGTTAGTGACAAGGTTTAGGGTTAAAAATTTGGTCAAAGAAACGTTGACTTTTATTTTTTAAAAATTCACATAAACATGGGATCCCAAAATATTACAACTAAACTTTTAAAAAGGGAATTATACACATCAAAAGTTACATCAGCCGGCCCAAGCGGCAAAACAAGGCTATAACCCTAGTTCCTCTGAGATAACCCCGGCCGTGGTGGTCGAGTAGTCGAAAGTCAAGCTTTCTTTTTCCCTTACCTACACCACAAAGCACCTGTGAGCCGAGGCCCAGCAAGAAAACTCAACATGCAAAATCAAAGAATGTAAACTTTAAAATATCCATTCAACACAATCAGTAATAACAATCCATAGAATTTAACACTTAAATTCAAGAAAGTTGATCATTGGATTAACTTGGGGCGGTTTCCCTAA
Organism: Humulus lupulus; assembly: GCF_963169125.1. Taxonomy (NCBI): domain Eukaryota; kingdom Viridiplantae; phylum Streptophyta; class Magnoliopsida; order Rosales; family Cannabaceae; genus Humulus; species Humulus lupulus. Next base: position 33,334,435 of record NC_084796.1, on the reverse strand, counting down.
CCAATTGGCCTTAGAGCCAAACCCGGGCCTATGCCCTAGCTACGTGACCATAGAGTCACCTGGGGTCCTCACCCTTAGCTTTGTCTCACTAGCCATAAAGCTAGCCCAACCTCTTGGTTTATTATCGACCTTAGAGTCGATCAACGTAATAGTACGTTATTGGTTTAGGCCTAAGCTTCTCGACCAGCTTACAGCGTGCTATTGCCGTCCTTGACACATAAGTCAAGCCCTGATCCAGGATTACATATCTCAATATAGAAAACAGATGTGGATAGGCACATCCCAATAAACTAAGCACATATGCATGGTAATCGTATAATACCACTGAATAGCCATTTCCATAACGGTAAGCATACCTATTTAATGAGGCCACATGCCCTATCCATAGAGTTTATGCAATGATTATAAAACACTTAAGCATTTATCAGCTAACGTGTGAACTAATAGCCTAGCATACACATCCTGGGCCCCAAGCCCTATTCATAATAACATATAATAGTTGGGCCAAGCCCTAATCACATATAACATGTATTGGGTGTCATTTTCTTACCTCAAGTCCAAGTAAGCATACACAAGAACAACCCTCGAGCACGATCTTGTTCTGACCCCTAGTGAACACCTAGTCATAATCCATAAATGGTAAGCCCAATCCCGGGAACAATCCCGCACCCTCGGGAACTCTAATTCCACCAAACAGGGTGATGAAATCATCCCCCAAGCCACTGAGCAAAAACCCTAAAAAGTACCCAAAAATCAAAATTTGAAAGCTGAGTAGCGCTACCTGTTGGGCGCTACAGCGCTAGAGTCAGAGACTTTAGCCCCCAAAATCGCAGCTTAGCGCTGTAGCGCTCCCAACCTAGCGCTACAGCGCTGATACTAGAAATGCAATTTTCTAGGTTTCTCTCTTCGAATTTCCCCGAGCCAAAGCTCCAAAAATCCATCCCTCAAGACCTTCAAACACAGAATTAACCATAGTTACCCACTCTACTCATCAAAGGCAACAAAACTTACCCAACTTTATCCTAAAAACTCCAACAAATCCTCAAAATCCTTAATCAAACCTTCACACTTAAGAACACACCAAGAACACAGAAAACTCAAAGATTCAAAGGTTTAAATTGTTACCTCTTTTGTTATGAATGACCTTAGGTTGTTGCTACACCAATTCCTAGTCCCAAGCTTCCAAACTCCTAGCTTTCCTCTTTAAAAATGGCGAAATCCCAAGGTAGTAGAGAGGGATACGGGTAAGAGAAGGAAAGGGGAAGTGTTTGCTCTGTTTTCCTTTGTTTCTTTAGTTTCCTACCCCCAAACTTACTAATTACCACAATCAACAGCCCCAAACACTAATTACCACAATCAACAATTGGCAAAACCCTTAATCTTCTCACACGAAACACATAGAACAATCCACAACACCACAATGCAATCTAATTCTCCAATCAAAAGCATTAGAATAGAGAGGATACACTTACTTGAATGGCACAAAAATTCTTCTTTTGGTCTCCTTGACTGATTGAAGTCTCAAAAAAAATTAGAGAGAAAAAGAGGTTTGGAGTATGATGTAGATTATGAGAGTGAATGAATGAAACAATGTCTGATTTAGGGCTTTTTATCCCAATTTTCGGACTAGGGCCGCGGCATTACCTTGACTATGCCGCGGCCCGCATAAAATTTCCAGGATGGAATGCCACGGCCCTCTCAAACATATGCCGCGGCCCGCCTTGTTATTCTGGGAAAATTGGGGCTTAATGCCGCGGCCCGCTCCTATATTGCCAAATACATGGGCCTCTGGAACCCCCAATGCCGCGGCATCATATGGCTATGCCGCGGCCCTTAAGGAATTTTTTATTTTTAAATTTTTTTTTTCATTTTTCACGTTTTTCACGATTCTTAAAGTCTAAAAATAAACCAAATATCCATTGTTTACAAATAAAAAATTAAAATAAATAACAAGTAAAATATAGGGTGCCTCCTACAAGCGCTGTCGTTAACGTCATTTAGCCGGACGCTGAACCCCTCTTCAGAGAGGCTTCAGAAGGAGGATAGACTTCGCTTGATCAAAACTACCACCCAAGTAGGGCTTCAATCTCTGACCATTGACTTTAAAGGAATCACCTGAGTTTCCCCGAACTTCTACAGAACCATATGGAAAAACTTGAACTACAGTGAATGGCCCTGACCATCTTGACTTCAGTTTGCCAGGAAACAGCCGCAGTCTTGAATTGAAAAGAAGTACCTGCTGCCCTGGTTGGAACTCTTTTCTGATTAAGTTCTTGTCATGCCAAGCCTTTGTTCTTTCTTTTTAAATCTTGGCATTCTCATAAGCCTCATTTCTGAACTCGTCAAGTTCATTCAGTTGCAACAGTCTTCTTTCACTAGCGGCACTCCAATCATAATTTAACTTTTTCATAGCCCAGAATGCCCTATGCTCCAATTCGACTGGTAAATGACATGCTTTACCAAACACCAACCTGTAAGGAGACATGCCTATTGGTGTTTTGAATGCAGTTCTGTATGCCCAAATCGCATCATCTAACTTTTTCGACCAATTTTTCCTCGAACTGTCAACGGTCTTCTCAAGGATGCTCTTGATTTCTCTGTTCGAAACTTCAGCTTGCCCATTTGATTGAGGATGGTAAGGCAAAGCTTTTCGGTGATAAACTCCATAACGAGCCAACAATGCATCCAATTTCTTATTCACAAAGTGTTTCCCTTCATCGCTAATCAGAGCTCGGGGAGTGCCAAATCTAGTAAAAATATGTTTCTGCAGAAAATTAAGGACAGTTTTACCGTCATTGGCTCTAGTTGCTGCAGCCTCCACCCATTTGGATACATAATCCACTGCCAATAGAATATATTCATTGTTGTAAGACGGTGGAAAAGGCCCCATGAAATCGATGCCCCAAACATCAAACAGTTCCACTTCAAGAATCCCTTGTAGAGGCATTTCGTTTCTCCTCGAGATATTGCCAGTTCTCTGACATCGATCACAAGCCTTGACAAAAACATTGGCATCCTTGAATAATGAAGGCCAATAGAAACCACTTTGTAAAACCTTGGCCGCTGTTCTTGATGCTCCAAAGTGCCCTCCACATTGTTGAGTATGACAGTGATTAAGAATGGACTGCATCTCTTCTTCAGGGACACACCTTCTGATAATCTGATCAACACACTGCCTATAGAGAATAGGTTCCTCCCAATAGTAGTGTTTCACCTCAGAAAAGAATTTCTTTAATTGCTGCTTTGACATTTCAGGAGGCACAATCTTTGCAACCAAGAAGTTCACTATGTCTGCAAACCAAGGGACAACTAAAGTTTCACTTACCCCAAATAACTGCTCATCAGGAAAGTGATCATTGATTTGCACTGCTTTCTTATTTTCCGTTTCCTCCAACTCAAGTCTAGAGAGATGATCTGCCACCACATTCTCGCTGCCCTTCTTGTCACGAATCTCCAAGTCAAATTCTTGAAGCAAAAGAATCCATCTAATCAGGCGGGGCTTGGCATCTTTCTTTGACATCAAGTATTTAATGGCAGAGTGATCAGTGTAGACAATCACCTTGTTACCAATCAGATATGGTCTGAATTTATCGCAAGCAAACACAATAGCTAGCAACTCTTTTTCTGTAGTGGCATAATTCAGCTGAGCATCATTTAGAGTCCGACTAGCATAGTAAATAGACCTGAATACCTTGTCAATCCGCTGTCCCAAAACTGCCCCCACTGCGTAATCACTGGCATCACACATCAACTCAAAAGGCAATTCCCAATTCGGAGCTATCACAATTGGAGCAGAAATAAGGTTTTCTTTCAAGAAATTAAAAGCCTTCAAACATTCATCATTGAAATCAAAGACAACTCCGTTCATAAGCAGATTTGAGAGAGGCTTGGACACCTTAGAAAAATCTTTGATGAATCTTCGATAGAACCCAGCGTGACCAAGAAAAATTCTAACTCCTTTGACTGAAACTGGAGGAGGCAGCTTTTCAATGGTAGAAATTTTTGCTTTATCTACCTCAATTCCCTCACTTGAAATTTTATGGCCAAGAACAATCCCCTCTTTCACCATAAAATGGCATTTCTCCCAATTCAACACCAGATTAGCCATCTCACAACGACGCAGCACGTTCTCCAAGTGACCCAAACAGAGGTCGAATGATGAACCAAAAACAGAGAAATCATCCATGAAAATCTCAATACACCGGTCTACCATGTCTGAAAATATGGCCACCATGCACCGTTGAAATGTTGCAGGGGCATTGCATAGTCCAAATGGCATTCTCCTGAAAGCAAATGTGCCATAAGGACATGTGAAGGTTGTTTTCTCTTGATCCTCTGGTGAAATAGCGATCTAATGATACCCAGAATACCCATCCAAGAAACAGTAGTAGCTATGGCGTGCCAATCTGTCAAGCATCTGATCAAGGAAAGGCAAAGGAAAATGATCCTTCCTTGTTGCCTTATTGAGCTTGCGGTAGTCTGTACAAATCCGCCACCCCGTTATAGTTCTTGTTGGAATGAGTTCATTGTTCTCATTTTTCACTACAGTCATTCCACCCTTCTTAGGTACCACTTGCACAGGGCTCACCCATGCACTATCAGAAATTGGGTAGATCACCCCAACATCCAACCATTTAAGAATCTGCTCCAATACTACTTCCTTCATAGCTGGATTGAGTCTTCTCTGAGCCTCTATGGATGGCTTGCTATTCTCCTCCAACAAAATTTTATGCATCACTGTTGATGGGCTGATTCCTCTAATATCTGCCAAAGTCCACCCAATGGCCAATTTATGCTCCCTTAGAACCCTCAACAGGTTCTCCAATTCTACATCTGACAGGTCAGCTGACACTATGACAGGTAAGGTTTCATTCTCTCCTAGGTAAGCATAGCGCAAGTGATCTGGGAGGACCTTTAATTCCAACTGCGGTGGCTGCTGAATGGAGGTAAGCGGTTTATCAGTCACATCTGCTAGTTCTTGAAACTTCTTCCAATATGGTAAGAACGAGTTGATCCAGTTTACACATTCTCTGATCTCAGCATCATCATCATCATCGCCCTCATCACCCAATAGTACTGCCTCTAAGGCATCACTGCTCACCCTTCTTTTGGAAACTGCCTTTTCTATCACATCCACACTAAAACAGCTGTCACTAGCCACCAGATACTTCATAGACTTGAAGACATTAAAGACCACCTCATCTCCTTGAACTCTAAGCTTAAGCTCTCCCTTTTGAACATCAATAAGAGCTTGGCCTGTGGCTAGAAATGGCCTACCAAGAATAATTGGGACATCTGTGTCCTCCTCCATGTCTAGAACAATAAAGTCAGCGGGAAATATGAACTTATCCACCTTCACAAGAACATCCTCAATAATACCTCGTGGATATGTTAACGATCGGTCTGCGAGCTGTAAAGTGACAGTTGTGGGTTTTGCCTCCCCCAAACCAAGTTTTTAGAACACTGATAAGGGCATCAAATTGATACTTGCCCCCAGATCACATAAGGCGTGCTTACATTCAAACTTGCCAATGGTGCAAGGTATGGTGAAACTCCCCGGATCTCTCAGCTTTTGGGGTAATTTCCTTTGTAAAATAGCACTGCACTCTTCAGTGAGCGCTACAGTCTCATAGTCCTCCATTTTCCTTTTCTTTAACAGGATCTCCTTCATGAACTTAACATAACTGGGCATCTGCTCCAAGGCCTCAGCAAAAGGAATGTTTATGTGCAGCTTTTTAAATACCTCAAGAAACTTAGAAAACTGTTTATCAAGTGTAGTCTTTCTAAGCCTCTGAGGGTATGGAACTCTAATTGCCTGTTCAATAACAACTGGCGGACTCTATTCTGACTGTTGATGGTCTTCAGTAACCCTTTCTGAACCAGACTGTTCACCCATCTCTTTGTTCTGAACCACTGTTTGTGGAGGTCTAGGCTGCTCTGTTTGCTTCCCACTCCTTAGAGTAATTGCCTGAACTTGCTCCTTGGGGTTGACTTCAGTATTACTAGGCAAGTTTCCCTGGGGTTTGTTATTGAGCATATTGGCCAACTGCCCAACCTGTGTCTCAAGGTTTCGAATAGAGGATCTAGTCTCAGTCATAAATTGAGTCTGAGTATTAGTAAGAGTCAACAAAGCAGCTTGAAGTTCATTAGGTCTCTCAGGTTGAGGCATTGATTGTTGAGGCCTAAACTGTTGTGATGATGAAGCTTGATTCATAGGTGGCTGAGGCATGTTATTCTGAAACTGGCCCTGAAACTAAGGTTGTTGGCCTTGATTATTCTTCCACGAAAAATTTGGATGATTTCGCCACCCTGGATTGTAGTTGTTGGAGAATGGATTATTGAGCGGCCTTTGAAAGTTTCTCACCGCTTGAACTTGAGCATGATCCATTGAGGTGTTATTCATACAGATAGGGCACTGATCGACAGAATGAGTACCACCACACATTTCACACCTCACTGCCATCTGAACCGCATTAGCAGATACACTGCTCTGTTGCAACTACTTGGTCAAAGAGGCTACTTGCGCTGTTAAAGCAGTGATTGCATCCAGCTCATGCACCCCAGCTATCTTCCTAACTCCTGATGATCTTTCCTCAGACCACTGATGGTTGTTTGTAGCCATGTCCTCCAACAGCTCATAAGCACCAGTTGCGCTCTTGCTCATAAAAGTGCCACCTGCTGCAGCATCAATAATGGTTCTGGTTGTCGGACATAAACCATTGTAGAAGTTCTGTACTAGCATCCACTGTTCAATGCCATGATGAGGACATCTTCTCAGGAGTTCCTTAAACCGTTCCCACGCCTCATATAATGACTCTCCGTCATTCTGGCAAAAGTTATTTATCTCTCCCCTCAATTTAGCAGCTTTGGACGGAGGGAAGAATTTGGACAAAAATTTCTGAGCTAGATCTTGCTAGGTGACAATAGAGTTTGGCTGCAGAGAGTTCAGCCAAATTTTTGCTCTGTCCCTTAGAGAAAATGGGAAAAGCCTGAGCTTGATTGCGTCATCACTCACTCCATTGTATCTGAAGGTCCTACATAACTCCAGAAAATTGGACAAATGGGTGTGAGGATCTTCAGAGGGTAACCCATTGAATTGCACAGAAGACTGCACCATTTGTAGAATAGCAGGCTTTATTTCAAAGTTGTTGGCCTCTACAGTTGGTGGATGTATACTATTTTGTACTCCCGTCAGAGTGGGTAGCACATAATCTCGCAGGCTCCTCTCAGCATTGGTCTGAGCCTGAACCCCTCGTACAACTCCAGGAGTTTGAACATTCTTGTCATCCCTTTCATTTTGTGCCATCTTCACAGATTTCTGGGCCTCTCTCTTGTTCTTTCTGATTTGATTGCAAGACTTTTCAATCTCAGGATTCAGAGGAACAAGTGTGTCCTTTCCTTTTCTGCCACGCATATACCAAAATTAACCTGAGATAGATAAATCAAGCAACTAAACAGATTAGAAACAAGAGAAATTAAAATCAAATTAGAATAAAAATTAATTAGACTGATATTGATAATTATTTTCAGTCCCCGGCAACGGCGCCAAAAACTTGTTGCGAGATTTATAGCTATGCAAGTGCACACAGTCGCAAACTCGTAATAAAGTGGTAAAACCAAGTATTGTCCTCAAGGACTGATTTACCAATTACCAGTCAATTAATTTCTTATTCTATTTGATGAATTGAAATTTTTGATTTTTATAAATACAACAAAAGAAACTACAAATTGTAGAAATAATAATTGAAAATTAAATAAAATAACAACTAATGGGAAAACTCTTAATTTAATCACTGAGAAACAATTAGGATATTCAATCTCATCAACTATCCTCCCTATTATTCCCTAATGCAAAGTGTGAATTCTTCTTCTTTTGACCTAATTCAATTAACAAGTTGATAAAGTAGCCTATAATCATACTATGAATTATAAACTCAACCTAGATGACAATTTTCCTATATTTCTATGGTAAATTGAACCATGCAGGTAGCATTAATCTCAATCAACTAAATAATAGTTACACAATTAATTTAGATACTTTCGTTCAAAATTAGAATTATGTCCCATATAACCATAGCATAATTAAATCTCACTTCTCAGATTTTGACTTAAAATCATATGTAAATGACTAAAGATGGCCAATCAATAATCAATTTAAAAGAACAGATTATATGGAATTGAAGAAGATTGAAGAAGAAAGAAATTAAAATTGCATTAGGTCATAACAGAGATTCAAGTGATTCAATTGAACATCCTAAACAGAAAATTAGTTCATAGTCATAATACTAATCAAAACAAAAACTAAAGATAACATCAGGAAGAGAAACATGTAAAAATACTCTAAGCTTCAGCCTCCAAAACCAGAACTTCTCCCTCTTCCGTACATCCCTTTTCTTCTCCTTTTTCTTCATTTAAAACCTAGGATTTCAGATTTTAAATAGGCGGGCCGCGGCTCTACATACACTATGCCGCGGCCCGTATCACAATTTCTGGGCAGAAGATCCTCTCAATGCCACGGCTCTCTGAAGCCATGCCGCGGCCCGCATCAACGAATTCTGGGCAGAGTGCCCATCTATGCCGCGGCTCTCTCTAGCCATGCCGCGGCCCGAGGACTTCCTAAAAAAACAATGCTTCTGTTTCCCACCTAGCCGCGGCTCCACTTTGCTCATGCCGTGGCTCTTAAGGGAATTCTCAATTCTCCAAGTTTTTATCCCAAAATTTCACCAACACTTCCAAATTGTGTTGAGAACCATTCTTGATCAAAATATGATGGAAAACTCAGTTATTTCTTCCCTTTCTTTGGCATTTTCTTCCACATGCTCAATTCTTCCTGACATTCACAAAGACAAACAAACAAAGCATAAACCCACGCTAAATGAAGGAAAAACGAAATAAAAGACTACTAAAAACATCACCAAAACATGATAAAATCTAGACTCAACATGGACATGAGAAACTTCATTAGCATATAACTCCCTCATTATATGTACCACTGCAACATTGGGTTGTGAACAAAATTTATGTCAATTCCTCTTCTCAATTTGATCAACAATTTTTGGATAGGCATGACGATTCTCTAAATCAAAGCCTCTTTCCTTTACCATCATCTTCTGTTTGGTGATGGCTTGTTGGTAGCGCTTGAATGCCTTTCTGAAACAAACTTAGTTGTATCATATTGGGGCTCGAAAGAGGATGGGTCTTGGGCATTCTTTCTACTTCTATTAGGTGACATGTTTTTACTTCACAAAGTCACAAATAGACTCCCCTTAATTAACACAAATCACCTAATTCTTCACTACACAAATGCCCAAAATCACCAACCAAAACACCAGCAAAGTACCAAACAAAGTGCCCAAAGGATCTCACTCAAAAATAACCAACCAAATCCACCAATTCCTCAATTACTCTTCTCTTGGTTTTTTTTTTTATCAAAGACTTGGTATGCATAGACAAAACCAGGCTTTGAAAATGTATTCATGTATCCATAATCTCCCCAAAAGCAAGACAATCACTAATAAAATCTCAATTCGACCTTAGTGATCAACAATTATAACAATACTTCACCAAAAATTCGTAAAATCCAAAAATGCCCCAATTCTAACTCATATGCTCTTCAACAACCCAAAAATTATACAATGTAGATCAAGAACTTACTTGGTGTAGACAATGTAGGTTATGTTGGGAATTTATGGCTTTATACTTTCTAAATCAACAATGCATAATAGGAATAGTTCAATATTACAAACCCTAAATGCTATTCAAGAAACTTATTCAAAGAATGAATGAAAATCTTGATAATCAAAGAACCATGTTCATGGTATTAATGCAAATCTTGATTATAAAGGTTTAAGTGATTAAATGATTATAAGATGAACTTAGAAACATTTAATCACCAATACTAACACATAAAAACAATAGAATGACAAAATACAAGATTAAGGTTAGAGAGATACATCCTTTTTGTTGATGGTAAGAACTCGTCAATGAATTAAGGTTGGAAAACTTGACGACTTAAGAAGAAACTTATGAACTCAGAAGAACTTGTTAGAAACTTAGAGAAAAATTGCAAAAGAACAATGGAAGAAAACTTGTATATTTCTAGTAGAATAGTCTGGTGTTACAAGTATTTTCCAATCCCCTTTAAAGATTAGAGGAGGCCCAATTTGTAGGGGAGCTCTAGTGGGTCTTAGTACAAGAATGGTATCATGGAGACCAAGAAACCGTAGTACTACGAGGAACTTTAGGGGATCATGGCACAGGTGGTAGTGGTGTTGGGCTTCACGCCTGTCGGGCCTCATTGTGGTTGAAGGCGTGGGAGGATGTAGTCCTACTCCTAGTACTTTGTATGACCACTACTCCTCTAACCTATTACGACCACCACTCCTCTGACGTCCATGTCTGGTCCGTACTCCGTTCTACTCAAACCTTTTTCGTACCTCTACTTTATCTATATCTTGAGGAGCCCTTGAAAGCTTGAGTGTAAGGTGCTCATAGCTTGAATCTAAGGAGAGGCTTTGTCTTTAGACTGTATGGACCTATTGGGCTTATTTACTCTCAAAATCCATGGTGGTCCTAAGCTCGTACTCCAAGGTTGTTGAGATCTTTTGAATAACCCACCTAGCATCTAGGAAGCATCTCATGCGTTCCATGGTCTTGTGTAGGGTCACATCGATGCTTGGGATTCAGGGGGGCGTTGAGCTCGCCCCCCCTAGGTCACCCCCTGGGGTCTCCCCTGGGGGTCCTGGTGGGCGTGGACTTGGTCTTGGGGCTTCTCTTGTCTTCTTGTAGTACCTCTTGGATGCTTGTCTCTTGCATGGATTCTCTTGCCATTTCTAAAAGCTCACACTTACCCCCTAAGCAGGGTCACATTGATGCTTGGGTTTCAGGGGGGCCTTGAGCTTGCCCCCCAGGTCGCCCCTGGGGGTCCTGGTGGGCGTGGACTTAGTCCTGAGGCTTTTCCTGTCTTCTTGAAGTACCTCTTGGACGCCTGTCTCATGCATGGATTCTTTTTCCATTTTTCAGGGCTCACACTTGCCCCTTAATCTATAAGGAGGTGTCTCTCATCTTCTTGTAGATTGTTGGTGATGATTTATCCTAGAAAAATGGTATCCAGTAGAGGCAGTGTCTCACGCTCCTTGGTGTAGGAGTTAAGTTTGAGCTAAGTTGAAGATAAGTAGTGTCTTTGGCTTCCCTTTCTTTTTCTTTAGTTTGAAATCCCACATTTGGCCAATGATAATTATTTGTGGGAGGCACGGATCCCTAAGCACTTTTTCAAGAAACAAACTAATGTTCCCTCTCTTTTTGCACCCTTGGATTATATTTTGATCCAACGGTTCAGAATGATTGGATTTTCCTATACATACCTCCCTTTTTTCACATTTTACCCACACTTCCTTTCATTCTTACTTGGCTTAGTGGTTGGTAGCCTTTCCCTTTCTCCAAGATGTTGGAGGTTCAACACTTGATGGGAACATTTTTAAGGTAAATTTCATTTCTTTTCTTTTGTACTTTCATTTTGTTTTTTGTTAAGCGTGGAAAATTATTTCATCTAGACCATAGTTTGGAGTCTGTAACTCACTTAAGGTTGCCCCTTGCTCAAAGTTTCCCCTTGCATCCGCCCCCTACTTGAGGTCACACTTGTCCGAAGTCACCCCTCATCTTGAAACAACGTGCCTGAGCTCTTCTTCTTCTAGGTACACTTTTTACCCTACCTCTCTTCTGTTAGGATTAATGCCCTAAAATCATGTAAAGACATTTTATTGAATTTAAATAAAAGGACGATTTTATTATATTTGAATGTTATAATTATTATTTGAATTAATTATATGCTAATATCAAGAAGATCCCTTATTCATTCATGAGAATATGATCTTGTATTAGTACGAGAGAATTAAGATCATATATAATGAATAAAATAGTCAATAACATATTAAAGTATGGAATCTTTAATGAATGGTTACTAGTACGATTTGCTAAGTATACGAGATGTGAGTAATCTAGATTCAGATTATTGATGTGGATAAACATCTTAGTAAAGGTGTTGTATATAATAGAGATTATATATGACAAGACCAATGAGAATTAATTATCTTTATAAACTTGCCGTTTGATATAAATATTTAATTCTTATCATATTAGATGATCATTTGTAGATCAGTCTAAATCCTGAGTATTCATGAACTCTTGTTTATGTTTATTGGATCTTTTGATTCACTTGTCAATGTCTCTTAATACAATGAGGCTAATGAATTTTTTTTTGGGGATTCAATATCATGGATGGCTGGGAACATGAATTATAATAATGGAATACATACTTTCCTAACAGATCGAATATTGGTTCTCTTAAGGGTTAATTCTGGAACTGGATAGTTATTGAACTAAAATCTATAATTTGATTATAAATTAATTATTCACTAGTGAATGAATGGTACTTAGGGATCAAGAGGTAATTAGAAGGGTAAAATAGTATTTTTGACCAGCTCTAATTAACGAACCAATAAATGGAGGACAAAACTACATTTATCAATGGACTACAAGAGAAAACTCTGTAAATATAATTCTATAAATACCTAGAGTTCAATTCCATATTTATAGTGGAGTAATCATGGAATTAATAAATAAGATTATTAGAATAAATAGTTTAATTAATAACCTGGTTTATTGGAGCTTCATATTATAGGTCCATGGTCCCCAGATCACCTTTGTCCTACACAGTCTAGGGTAAAGATGTCAAAAGAAATATTTGTAGAGAGAAGGACTTAATTGCAAATGAATTAATTTTTCAGGGCAAGGAAATAATTATGTGATAGTTATGGGTAACTGATTAATTATTTAACTATATAGTTTTTATTTTGAAAAACTATAGGTTAAAATTAATATTAATCTTGTTTGGCTTAATATATAGAAAGAGAATAATAAATATCTTATTCATAATATGATATTTATTTATTTAATTTAAAATTGATATTTTAAGATAAAGTTAATTTTGAATTAATTGATATTTATATTGGGATACATATATTGTCTTAAAAGTTGATTAAACAAATAAATGAGAAAAATTAGGGAAACCCTAATTGATGAGGGCGACACACTCACTGTACAGTGAGTGTGTGGCGCCACACATAGGGATTCCCCATCCATGGAATATGAATTTTGAATTTCAAATTATTTTTTTAATCAGTTATTTGATTATTCTTTTTAAATATGATTTGAATAAATAATTAAATATAAATATAAATATCATATCAATTTTAGTTTGAATTTTATTTTTAATAAAAAAACATATTAATTAATCAGATTAATTATCTTTATAAATATGATAGTATGATACTTTCAGATTAAGGTTTTTTTATTAAGGAATTTTTAAGCAATTAAAAATTAGACTCTCTCTAAGAAAAGCGATAATTTTCTCAAACATGAAAACTATTCAATACCTCTTCTCTCAGTCAAACCTCTCTAGATCTCATGTGTTAAGTACATCTAGAGAGTCACAAAATCAACCTTTTGAATCCTACGTGCCCACACACGTCATTGTGTGTTTGAGGATTGGTTTGGAAGATCAAGGTGTGAACTTTCAGAACACTAGACAGGAAGATCGTTGATTTTATAGAAAAAAGATTCAAGGACGCTTGATAGGCTACAAGAGGTAATCCCCGATCTATTTTGTATGTGATTTAATATATATATATTTATATGATTCTGGCTGGTATTAATAATTATTAAAAATGGTCCATATATTCTGCTGCATACCTCTGATTTGGTCATTTAATACCAACCATTGGTATCAGAGCAGTCTATACATATATATATATATATTAAATAATGTGTGGGTTTCTGACATTTGTTATATGTTATTTGATATGTATATTGAATGGATGGATATGTTTTTTTTAATATATGGTTGAATGATGGATCGTGAATTATATGGTGCTATTGGGTTAGGAATTTTATTACTTTTCTAGATCTTGTGTGTGCCATAAAGGGCATATGATTTTTTGTAATTTTATTTTTGAAACATAATTTGAAAATTTGTACACAAAGAAAAGGAGAAGGACTCGAGCTTAGGGCCCGAGCCCTAGTCGCACGCACTAGCCCCAAGGCTTCCCTAGCCCACTCCACCACCAGCCCTGTGGCTCCCTATGTGCACCCAATGCCTGGCCGAGCCCCGCGCACGCTCGTGCGTCTACATCTATGCCATCTGCCTGAGTGCCCATGCTTCTTTCCCCAACCGCGTGCGCACCCGTGTGTCTGGCCAATCTCTTGTGTGCGCCTAGTCCCTGCCATGCGAACCTGTGTGCTAACTAGCCTGCCCAACTATGCACCCGAGCCCTTGGCTCCTTGGTGCTGTCGACCCGAGGGTTCCTAACCTAAACCCTAGATCCTAATTTTGTGCAAAATATCTTTTATTTAATTAATTATCTTATTTAATTCTATTAGAAAATAAAATGTCTTTTAGTTGATTAACATTTTAAATCTTAACTTTAAATAATTATTTGAATTTGATTATTTAATTATTTAAATTCAACTAAATTAAAAATATGAAGAAAATTTTATTTAATTAAAAGTTAGTTTCTAATTAATAGGTTGGGCATAACCAAATTCCTAAAGATTAGCAAGAAAGCCTAAAAGAGAGGAGATGCATTCTTGGAGAGTCTTGCAAGCTACAAAGGTTATTTTTGTAATTTTATTTCTATTTTTCAAGGTTTGTAAATTTAGAAATACCCAAAAGTACTCGATTCATCATTTATAGTTTATTTATTTAGTTATTGTATTTATTTAAATAAATGTTCATTAATTTTTGATTGATAACATGATTATGCATTAGTCAATTACATGCCATTCATGAAGCCCCACATAGTTGTTCATTAATCATGCATCTTTTAGAAACATGATTTTTTGGGATTGTCCTATTTGTTTATATGAATTGTTTTGGAGAAATCAATTGCATGTAAACTACTAAGTATTAAATTAGTTAAAACTTGGTAACTCACACCATAATAAAGGCAATAGATTTTATAGGCCTTTAAGATAACTAACTTTATTTAAAAAACATTTTAGTAAAGTTAGATGAATGTAAAGGGTAATTATCTAGATCACATTAATTATAGAAACATGCTCTTTTATAGTTTTAAATGTATTTTTGTAATTAATAACATTCATAGGGTTATTAATAAACTAGTAATTAAATTAGAAATAATTGATTAGTTTAATATAACACATTAAATCTAAAATAGTAAGAGGGAGAAGGTGAACATCTCAATGTGACCTAGGGTCTCTATTATTAGTACAACACCTTGAGATATGAATAAGGTCTCAAGGCGGCTTTGTTTCCGTCCCCCTAAGGAAGGTTTATAGACATATTAATACCAAGGTTGACTTCTTACAAAGATAGGAAGGATTGATGTATTTTAGACTTGACTGATCCTAAGGCGGCACTCTCTAAGTTAAGTCATGAATTCCGAAATAATGGGTTACACTTACAAAGATGCAATTAAGCTTTTGTAGGGGATAATTGCATCTTGACCAAACTAGAGGTAATTTATATTTAAAAGAGAAAATGCAGAGTTATTTTAAGTTTTAAATTATAAAGACAAGATTGTCTTATAAGCTATTTGAATTTAACTTGACCGACCCTAAGGCGACACTTTATTTGTTGGGTAGTTTTATCGTGGAATAGTAAATGTTTATTTATGTGTTTTAATTGTTGCATTCATGCATCATGTCTACTTTCCAAATAATTGATATTTTTCAAATGATGTTATTATTGTATTTTATTTATTTTAGTAATGTCGAACGGTGGCTGTAATGCCCCAAAATCCCTAATAAGGTTTAGGACCTTGGTTAGGAGGCCGGGAGGGCCATAATTGATTTATTATGCCGTTAAATGATTATATGCATGTTTATGAGAAATATATTATTATATGATGATAAATGCATGCATATGGGTCCACATTTTATTATAAGGGAATTTTGGTAATTTGGCCCGTTGATGGCGTAATTGTGTATTTTCATGCATGTTGGTGAATTTTGAATAAGACCACATTATAATGTGGATTTTTTTTTGAGCCATTCGACATGAGACGATCTGTGAATGCATGTTATCGGTCTGGTCATAACGGGGTTAATTCCGGGGCTTAGGGTGATTCTCGAGGTAATTTGAGGATTAGAACATTACCAGGAATTAAAGGGTAATGGGATGGGATTTATTAGAATTTGAGAATATTGAGAATAATGGGAATTGGCTGGCGTTAATTATGATTAACAAGAAAGGCACGAAAGGATAATTTTTCCCTTGGTAGCCTTAAGAGGATTTTAAATAACCTACGGGAATTTTAGTCTTTTGATCCTAAAGGATATCTATGAGCCATTTAAGCTTAGAAGGCTGTAGAAAACAGAGCACTCCTTCACCTTCTCCCGTTCATCATTTCTTCTTGATTTTTGAAGCTCTTTTTGAGGAACCAAGCTAGGGAACCAAGCCTTGAGGGTTTCGGGTTATGCTCTACCATTGAAGAGGGTGTGTTACTGAGATTGAGGTGAGTTTTTAGCCATTAAAACTCTTGTTCTTGCTTTGTTTTTCTATTTGAGTTTCAGCTGGATTTTGAGTTGGATAATGGGAATTGATGGGAGTTTTTGGCTAGGGTTACTTGGGTTGTGATTCCTAGGTCATGTGTGGATGGATTTTGGGTTCATTTGGGGGGTTTGGATGGAGTTTGGAAGCTTGTTTTGAAGGTTGGAAATGGAGGAATCGAAGGAGGGAAAAGCCATGGTTGATCAGCCTGATTGTAGCGCTACAGCGCTAGCCAGGGGGCTTTCATCCCTGCCAATAGTGCTAGGGCGCTAGGGGGTAGCGCTACAGCACTACCCTGCTTTTCTAGATTCCTGTTTTAGGCACTTTTGAGGGTTTTTGGCTCGGGGTTTCAATTCCTAAGGCTCGGGATCGAATCTACTCACCGTTTGGGTACAATTCGGGGTCCCGTGAGTGAGGTTTAGGTCAAGACCCTTTTATTGTTGATTTTCATTAATGGAGATTGAAATTGGTTATGACTAGGTGACCGCTAAGGAATCAAAACGATTGATCATTCTCAAGGGTCGTTCAATTGTTATTTCTCGCTCTAACCAGAGGTAAGAAAACTGCACCCCATATGTGACATGCATGGTTATTATTGAGGCATGTTGAGTGTTTAAATGTGGACATAGGTTGCATATCAAATTCTTAGAAAATCTTGTTCACTTGTGAATGGCACTGACTTATTAGTTAGAATCGACAATGGTGTTAGTATTAATTGTGAAGCTGTGACTCATTAGTCAAGTTCGGCAGTAGTACTGAGCATTGGTCGTATGGAATTGACTTATGAGTCAAGGACGATTTTAGCGTGTTTAACGCAAGCTAAAAATATTAGATCTAATCGACATCTGCATTGAATGACTCATCATGAGCATTAATGCTGGACCGACCTTAAGTTTGATGAAAACCAAAAGCGCTTGTCTAGTCTAAAGGCTAGTTATTTAGAGCCAGAGCCAGAGCCAGAGCCAGAGCCAGAGCCAGAGCCAAAGCCAGAAAGGCTAAGGTGACCTACACGTCACATGGCTAGGAGGGTATGGGACCTCCGAGATTGACTTATTAGTCATCTGACCGAGATGGACTTATCAGTCATCTAATCGGGATAGACTTATTAGTCATCTAATCGAGATAGACTTATTAGTCATCTAATCGAGACAGACTTATTAGTCATCTAATCGAGATAGACTTATCAGTCATCTGACTGAGATGGACTTATTAGTCATTTGACCAAGAAAGAATTATCAGTCATCTGACTGTGATAGACTTATCAGTCATCTGACCGGGATGGACTTATCAGTCATCTGACCGGGATAGACTTATCAGTCATCTGACCGAGATAGACTAATCAGTCATCTGACCGGGACGAACTTATCAGTCATCTATTTAGAGAGTGACTTATTAGTCATCTACCTCAGAGAGACTTATTAGTCATCTACCTCAGAGCGAGAGACTTATTAGTCATCTACTCAGAGTACAGGACTTCACAAACATTTATTTGTACCTGCTTGCATGCATGAATATGGTTATTACTGCTAGGCATGCCTATTATGACTTAGTAACATGTTATTACTTGTTCATGAGCATATTGAGTTTTCTTGCTGGGCTTTGGCTCATGGGTGCTATGTGGTGCAGGTAAAGGCAAAAGAAACCTGGACCATCCTTCAGTTGGAGAGCTTAGGTGGCGATGTGTACATATGCGGCTGCTCGACCACCACGACCGAGGGTTTAAAGAGGAACTAGGGTTAAACCCTATTTTGCCGCTTAGGTCGCCTGATTGTAAATATTTTGCTGTAATTAACCTTTAAATTATATTTTTGGGATCCCAATGTATAAAGTAAACGTTTTAGTGAAACGTTATATCTTAACCAAAAATTTTAACCCTAAACCGCTAAGCATACTTAGTTACACGATTATGGCCAAATGACTCGGTTAGCGAGTTTAGCACTGTTTAAATGCACACCGTAACGATCCCTAGAGATTAGGGCATTACAGTGGCAATCCAATAACTGTTTTACTTTCACTTATAGAACTTAATGGTGATAATTTTATAAGATGAAAATCAACCTAAATCTTATGCCCGCTGCCACTTCCCTGTAGAATGGTCAGGACAAGTATGATGCCTGGATTCAATCCAACAACAAGGCAAATTGTTACATGCTTTTGAGCATCAATGATGTTCTGAGAACAAAGCATGAACCCATGGAAACTGCATTTGAGTTAATGGATTCTCTGTAGGCCATGTTTGGGCAGCAATTTGATTAAAGTAGACATGAGGCTACCAGAAACTACATGACTACTAAGATGAAGAAAGGTATTTCTGTACGTGAACATATCTTGCACATGATTAACGTGATGCATGAAGAAGAAATACATGGGGCCATCATTGATGAGCGTACACAAGTAAGCATCATATTGGAATCACTCACTCTTGCCTTTTCTGCGTTCACCACCAACTATATTATGAATAAGTTAGAATTCAACATGACCTAGCTATTGAATGAACTGCAGACATTTGAGTCTCTTAACAAATCCATTACTAAAGAGACTGAGATAAATGTGGTAGAGGAGGAACCTTCAAACTCTAATGATAAATCCAAGAAGAGGAAGAAGAAAAATGATAAGGACAAATGAAAGGGCAAGAAGTCCAAGAAAAGAAATAAGGCACCAAAGGCCCAAGAGAACAAGAATGATAACAACTCTAAGAAGAAAGAACAAAAAGAAAATTTTTCCACTGTGGAGTTGAAGGTCACTGGAAGAGAAACTGTAAAAAGTATCTCTTTGAGCTAAAAAAGAAAGGTAAAATATGATTTACTTATACTTGAAGCGTGTGTAGTGGAAGACGACATGTCATCCTAGGTTTTTAGATTCAGGAGCCACTAACCATGTTTGTTCTTCTATGCAGATACTTGAGTCATCGAGGGAGCTGGAAGATGGCGATGTCACCATGCGAGTTAGAAATGGAGCACTCGTTTCAGCTAAAGCAAATGGAACAGTCCATTTACATTTTGAGAACAATTATCTTGTTTTGAACAATGTTTATTTATTTCTGGATTTTCTAGAAATTTAGTTTTTTATCTATGTTGCATGAACAATTTTTTGATATTTCTTTTAGTAATAATGAGATTGTTATTTCAAAGAATGGTTTCAAAACATTTCAAGCAACACATATAAACAGATTGTATATGCTCAAACCTAATGAATGAATGATTAATAACTCAGAATTATTTAAAGTAGCTTGTTATCCCTATTTTTCGCCCGTGACACGTGGCATGACCCAATGGGTCCGTAGGCCGTCTTAAAGAGGTCTAGGCCCATCCTGAGACCAATAAGCAAGGAAGGAAGGAAGAAACCCTGATAACCTGAGCACCATCGAGCCCAATAATGCTCAATGGGCGTGAGCGTAACAAAGGAACCGAGACAAAGATGCAGGCCAAACTTATCTCCCTGGTCCCGACCAACCTACATCTTTCGGGATGCCAATTGAGGTGGTAGACTAACTAGTCGATGGAAATAGACCTTGTTAAGAATTCAGGGGAGATATTCAGTGTCACAATGTATGTCTTGGAAAACGAACCCGAGTCCTTGTGAACGAACCAGGATTCTGGTAAATAAATTGGGACATCAGTAAATGAACCCGAACCATACGTCTAGATAGGGTAAGCTTGATCTTCCCTGATGCTGACATGTCCCCGAGAAATCCGAAAGTTGGCCTCCTCAACTAACCTGCAGAAGAGGGTACAAACGGAACGTACACTGTTCCTAGGAAACAATGCTGCCACTACTCTGATAGATCATGTCCCCAGGATCCCCTTAGAAGCCCACGTGGACCAGTCCTAGCTAACGTACTATGGGAAGTTGTAAGGCTTGGCCATGCCCAAGTAGGCCCAATGGGCCCATATTACTACATTTTATTATGTAGCATTCTTTGTATTATGACTCCATTAGCGAACAAACTGTGATTACATCCCTATTGGGCTCGGATTAGTCTGGCCCAAGCCCACTGCACTTGACTGCCTATAAATAGGGCTAATTGTGCACTGTAGTAGGGATCCCAGATTTTCACTTGAACGCAATTACTCTGCTAAAACTTGTAGAAAACTCCATTTTCATAAAGTTCCCTAAAGTCTAATACTACTAACTCGTGGACTAAGGCTCATTAACACCCCAACCACGTCAAAACTCTGATTGTTCATCTCAAATCCTTCCTTTTCACCTCTTGCTTCTTAATACATTTATAGTTTTCAAAAAACTCAGTAAACATAGCAAAACCGCAAGGAAAAAAAGATAAAAAGTTTCAAATGAGGATGACACATATCTTTGGCATCTTAGACTTGGTCATATAGGTCTAGATAGGATAAACCGGTTAACAAAAGATGGACCTTTGAGAGAACTAACATTTGGAACTCTTCCGGTTTGTGAATCTTGTCTAGAAGGTAAAATGATCAAACGTTCTTTCTCAGTGAAAGGAAATAGAGCTAAAGAACCTTTGGAGCTTGTACACAGCGATGTTTGTGGTCCAATAAAAGTACAAGAAAGAGGTGGGTATGAGTACTTCTTCACTTTTACTGACGATTACTCAAGATATGGTCATACTTACTTAATGCTTAGGAAATCTGAAACCTTTGGTAAGTTTCAAGAATTTAAAGCAGAGGCTGAGAAGCAATTAGGTAAGACTCTTAAGACACTTTGATCTGATCGAGGTGGAAAATATTTGGATTTAGAATTTAAAGATTTCTTTCTGGAGCATGGTATCCTATCCCAACTCACACTGCCAGGAACGCCACAACAAAATAGTGTTTCTGAAAGAAGAAACAAGACCTTGTTAGACATGGCTAGGTCTATGTTAAACTACTCTTTGCTTCCTCTCTCATTTTGGGGATATGCATTTCAAACGAAGACTTATTTTGAATGTAGTCTCATCTAAGACCATAAGCAAAACACCACTAGAACTGTGGAATGGAAACAAACCTAGTTTGCACCATTTCCACATTTAGGGCTGTCCTGCTCATGTTCTTAGATCTAAATCAGGGAAACTTGATTTGAGGTTTAAAGTTTGAATTTTTTTGGGCTACACTCCAGAGACAAGAGGCAGTTATTTCTATAGTATCAAGGATAAAAAAAGTATTTAATTTCACAAATGCAACCTTCCTTGAACACGACTATATGAATAACTATAAACCTCAGAGCAAGGTAGTTTTGGAGGAACTCCCAGCTGATAAGATTCCATCACAATCATCTTCATCATTAAATGATAAACGAAAAATTGAGGAAACCACTATTCCTGAAAAGGAAATCCCAGTGCAACGTCATAGTGGGAGGATTGTGAGACAACATGTTCGCTACGAATATGAGGGACATGTCCTTGTTTCTGATACAGACGAGGATGATCCATTAAACTTTTACAGATGCAATGAATGATCCTGAAAAGGAGAATTGGAAAGAAGCCATGAACCAAGAAATGGAATCTATGTATTCCAATTCTGTCTAGGAACTTGGGGACCCACCTGAAGATGTTAGGCCTATTGGGTGCAAATGGATATATAAGAAGAAAATAGGTGTAGATGGGAAAGTAGAGACTTTCAAAGCAAGGCTAGTAGCCAAAGGTTATACTCAGAGAGAAGGTGTTGATTATGAAGAAACATTTTCTCCTGTGGCCATGCTTAAATCCATTCGCATCCTCTTATCCATAACTACTGCCAATGGAAAATGGACATCAAGATAGATTTTCTGAATGGATATCTTGATGAAAGTATCTATATGGTACAACCATAAGGGTTCATCAAGAATGGAGAAGATCAAAAGGTGTGCAAGTTGCTGAAATCCATTTATGGATTAAAGCAAGCATCTAGATCTTGGAATATCACCTTTGATAAAACAATTAAAACACATGGCTTTGAACAGAATATCGATGGAGCATGTGTATACAAATACATCAAAGCAAAAGTGGTAGTTTTCCTAGTTCTTTATGTTGATGACATTTTTTTCATTGGGAACAATGTAGAGACATTGTCAAACATGAAGAAATGATTAGCCAAAAAGTTCCAAATGAATGATTTGGGCGAGGCGAGCTATGTTATGGGAATCCAAATACTAAGGGATAGGAAGAACAAGCTTTTGACACTTTCTCAGGCTAATTATATAGATAATGTGCTTGAAAGATTCTCTATGGAGAATTCCAAGAAAGACCAGTTACCGAACAGACATGGAATTACTCTCTCCAAGGAACAATGTCCTAAGACAACTCAGGAGGAAGAGGATATGAGAAAGTATCCCTATGCTTTAGTAGTTGAGAGTCTAATGTGTGCTGTGTTGTGTACAAGGCCTGACATATGTTATGCAGTAGAGATTGTAATTCATTATCAATCAAATCCTAGTTTAGAACACTGGATTGCAGTAAAGCACATTCTCAAGTATCTTAGGAGAACAAGAGATTATATGCTTGTATATTCGGGGGGTGAGATGAACCCTACTGGATACACTATTCTGATTTCCAATCAGACAAAGACAGTCGAAAGTTGATGTTTGGGTCAATGTTCACTCTTGGTGGAGGAGCTGTGGTCTGGAGAAGTATTAAACAATCCAGCATAGTAGATTCAACCATAGAATCTGAATAAATAGCGGCTTGTGAAGTATCTAAGGAAGCAATTTAGTTGAGAAAGTTCTACATTGGTCTGGAAGTAGTTCCAAATATGGATAAGCCACTAATCCTATACTGTGACAATAATGGAGCAGTAGCTAACTCCAAGGAACCAAGAAGCCACAAGAGAGGAAAGCATAAAGAAAGGAAGTTCCATATGGTTAGAGAGATTGTACACCGAGGTGAGGTGACTGTTATAAAGATAGCGTCGGAACAGAACCTGACTAACCTGTTTACCAAGACACTTCCTACTAAAGTCGTTCATGGGCCATGTGCGTAATACGAGATTAAGGGAGATGAATCACTTTGTTTGAGGGCAAGTGGAAGATTTTTAGGATTAATGCCCTAAAAGCATGTAAAGAAATTTTGTAATGCCCCGACTAATTCTAGACCTCAGACCATTAAAAACTACTAAACATAACTACTATTTTGGAATACATTCAAGAAATAATAGGACTTTATTATAAAAATCCAAAATACGGTACGGGATCCCATTGTTTAATACATAAAAACAAAAAGAAAACATAATCTTTAATGAATTGTCCAAAACTATATGCGGAAAATAAATACATAATTAAAGACTTAAAATAACTTCATCCTTGATCTTCCAGCAGTCCATTCAATCAGTCCATCCCTAATACACATGCCAAGCTGCCATGAATCTATTCCGCCTTCCAAGTTTATTTTCCTGCACCATCTAAAATAAAAGGAATGAGCCTAATGGCCAGCAAGGAAAATCTACTAAAAACATATATCATAAATCATAGGACTATATCATAAAACATATACTATAAAACGTATGACGTAAAAACGTATATCATATAGGACTACAATATTAATGGCCATTAACTCATTACAGTAGCATGTAATAAAACCATCTAGGTCCTCAGTCTACTAATCGAGGTAGGTTAGATCACAAAATAGTATATGATAACCCATCTAGGTCCTCAGTCTACTAATCGAGGTAGGGTAAATCATAACTCTAATCCACGATAATGATAAAAATCTTGGGGTTTGCTATCTAAGCAACCATAAGCCCCAAGCGACTAACAACATATTCATACATATATACATAACACATAGCATATAAAAATATCATAACACATATAATCTAACCTATTTTCCTTACCAAAAACTGGGATATTGGAGACAAGAACGGGATTGGAAAACTCCTAAAATCACCAATAAGAATCACGAGTTTCTAAAGAAATGGAGATAAAAAAGAGATCTAAACCATCAAGATAGAAACTTACCGAAGAACCTTAAGTTTCAAGAACTTAAACACCTAACCAAAAGCCATAATAATGAGTTAGGATTTGAAAGAAAATGAAAAAAAAAAAAAATGAACTACGATGGATTAAACCTGAGGATAAGAATACCTTGAATGAACTAGAACTCTGATCTACACCTCGATACTGAAATAACACTCTATCTTACTTCCCAAGTGTTTAGAAAAGCTTATATTGAAAAAAGATTTTATCCCAAAACCCTAGTGTTTTCTCTCTTAGAATAAACTTAGAAGCTTGGAGCATCTAAAGAAAGCTTGAATAATGAATGAAATGGCTGAGTTCTAGGTCCTATTTATAGAGTTCAAGGAGTGAAACTAACCCTTTTAAAATGAATAAATAAATGAATAATAGTTGAATAAATTTGAATTTTCGTTTCAACAGATGCCCAGAACTCGGTCAAAAACGTTTAAGAGCAAGTCCAAGTGGTTGAGGGCTGTTTCTAATTTAAATCCACAAAGTTTCAAAAATGGCTCCAAGAGCCGATATATCGCCTACCCTAGGCGATATATCGCCCTTACCTATGCCCCAAGCTTTCGTGGTTTCATTCATGCGAAATCGACGTGTTTTCCGTATCATCCGTAGGCGACATGTCGGCCCCTATAGCTGTGATATATCGACATACACTGATATTTTAAACACATTTTTGCACATTTTCAGCATACTTGAAGTTTGTGAAAACAACTTTGACTGAGTAAAACATAATCCTAACAACTGCTAGAAGGTTCTAGAGCTTCTAGATCTATCTTTTATTAATTTATTCATCTAAAATCCTTAAATCCTTAAATAAACATACATGTGACAAGTGTCACGCTCTTAATAATTCTATCTAAACCTTAGGTTATAATAAATATTATTTGTAAGACCAGCTATATTAATCAAACCTTATGTTAAAATTAATATTTCTAAACTATAGGTTAAACTTATAAAATCCATAACTATTTCTATGAGTTTCCAACTAAATCTCGACTTGAACCAATATCCACGAAAACTAAAATACTCCAAGCTACTACTATTACTACTGCTATCTAGCTAAGTATAATTCCGAGACGATACACATTTTATTGAATTTAAGTAAAAGGACGATTTTATTATATTTGAATGTTATAATTATTGTTTGAATTAATTATATGCTAATATCAAGAAAATTCCTTATTTATTCATAAGAATATGTTCTTGTATTATTAAGAGAGAATTAAGATCATATATAATGAATAAAATAGTCAGTAACATATTAAAGTATGAAATCCTTAACGAATGGTTACTAGTACGATTTGCTAAGCATCCGAGATGCGAGTAATCTAGATTCAGATTACTAAAGTGGATAGACATCTTAGTAAATGTGTTGTATATAATAGAGATTATATATGACATGACCGATGAGAATTAATTATCTTTATAAACTTCCCGTTCGACATAAACATTTAATTCTTATCATAATAGATAAATATTTGTAGATCAGTCTAAATCCTGAGTATTCATGAACTCTTGTTTATGTTTATTGGATCTTTTGATTCACTCGTTAAGGTGTCTTAGTATAATGAGGCTAATGACTTTTTTTTTTTTTGGAGATTCAATATCATGGATGGCTGAGAACATGAATTACAATAATGAAATCCATACTTTCCTAATGGATCGAATATTGGTTCCCATATGGGTTAATTCTAGAACTGAATAGTTATTGAGCTCAAATCTATAATTTGATTATAGATTAATTATTCGCTAGTGAATGAATGGTACTTAAGGATCAAGAGGTAATTAGAAGGGTAAAACAATATTTTTGACCAACTCTAATTAACGAATCAATAAATAGAGGACATAATTACATTTATTGATTATATCAATAGACTACAAGAGAAAACTCTGTAAATATAATTCTATAAATACCTAGAGTGCAATTCCATATTTATAGTGGAGTAATCACATAATTAATAAATAAGATTATTAGATTGAAGAGTTTATTTATTAATCTGGTTTATTGGAGCTTCGTATTATAGTTCCATGGTCCCCAGATCACCTTTGTCTTACACTATCAAGGATAAGGATGTCAAAAGAAAGATTTGTAGAGGGAGGGACTTAATTGTAAATGAATTGATTTTCCAAGGAAAGGAAATAATTATGTGATTGTTATGAGTAATTTATTAATTATGAATTAATTAATTATTTAACTATATATTTTTTATTTTGAAAAACTATATTTTAAAATTTATATTAATCTTGTTTGGATTAATATATAGAGAGAGAATAATAAATATCTTATTTAGAATATGATATTTATTTATTTATTTTAAAGATGATACTTTAAGATAAAGTTACTTTTGAATTAATTGATATTTACATTGGGATAAATATATTGTCTTTAAAGTTGATTAAACAAAAAAATGAGAAAAATTAGGGAAACTCTAATTGATGTAGGTGACACACTCACTGTACAGCGAGTGTGTGGCGCCACACACAGGGATTCCCCATCCTGGGATTTGAATTTTGAATTTCAAATTATTTGTTTAATGAATTATTTAATTATTATTTTTAAATATGATTTAAATAATTAATTAAATATAAATATTATATCAGTTTTAATTTGAATTTATTTTTAATAACGCAAAGATTAATTAATTAGATTAATTATCTTTATAAATCTGATAGTACGATACTTTCAGATTAAGGTTTTTTTATTAAGGAATTTTTAAGCGATTAAAAATTAGACTCTCTCTCTCTAAGAAAAGCGATAGTTTTTTCAAACCTGAAAACTATTCAATACCTATTTTCTCAGTCAAACCTCTCTAGAACTCATGTGTTGAGTACTTCTAGGGAGTCACAAAATCAACCTTTTGAATCCTACGTGCCCACACACGTCCTTGTGTGTTTGAGGGTTGTCTGGAAGATCAATGTGTGAGCTTTCAGAACACTGGAGAGGAAGATCGTTGATTTTATACAAAAAGATTCAAGGACGCTTTATAGGCTACAAGAGGTAATCCCTAATCTGTTTTGTATGTTATTTAATATTTATACATGTATATGATTCTGCCTAGTATTTATAACTATTAAAAGGGGTCCATATATTTCGCTGTGTACCTCTGATTTGAACATTTAATACCAACATCTTCATGTACATGTAAGATAGTTCAGTGCCTTTATTTCAACTATGTGTGTGTTGTCTCATACTCTTTTGGAGGCTTATTGGTTTATCCCATGCCAGGTCATGTCTAGGTTTATGGGTTATGCTCTCTTATCTGAGGTGCTGTTCATTTGCTTAGGCACATATTTTTTGTTTTTCCCTATGTTTATATACATACTTACATGTACACGCATATTTGTCAAGCCTTTTAGTCATGGCCCCAAGTGGGTCTTCTAGGATCCTTCATGGTGTCGTGTCTATTGAGGTTTCCTCCTCATATTCTGAGCATGATTTGGAGGAGATAATAGAAGGACATGGGACTCTAGGGTCATTAGCACCTTTTTGGAGTGAGGTTTGGGGCTTCGAGAGGAAGCTTGACCCTGACCTTTGTGGTGAGTTTCCGGTTTCTCCCTCCTTTCCGGTCAAGGGACGTCGCATTGCTTGGAAAAGTTGGGACTGCCTACTTGAAGGGGGGGTGTACCTTCTACGCCCCCATATTCTTATGATGGGTGTAACACTGACGCTACCCCTGTTCCGTTCGAAAGAAGACATGGGCGTGCAAGAGGAAGTGGCATTGGAAAAAGTTTGTTATTAGACTAAGTTCTCGTTTTTCCTGTATTTCAGGTATGTCTAAAAGAAAAAGAAAGCGGCCTCTCCTGTCCACCAGCCATCTCCTGTCTTCGTTGCAGCCTCCATCATCTCCCAGATTATGCTGAAGCTAGCAGATGTGGTGCAGAAGTATAAGCTTGAACCACATATTCACTGCATCCCCCTACCGAGCAGTGTCGCGCCCATGCCCCTCCTCCTAAGACGATGGCTTTTAGCTAGTATATTCTTAGGTCTGGGGGAACTCTTCCACTACATCCTTTTTTCGTCAACGTGTTAAACTACTTCAGCATTGCTCCTTTCCAATTGGCTCCTAACACCTGGATCACTTCATGCTTCCTGTTCGTGTTGTACCAAAAATATTTTGCGTGAGTGCCCTCGCCCCAAGATGTGCACTACATGTACAATCTCAAGAAGGTCCCCAGTAGTCTTGGTTTTTATTATCTTGGGAAAACTTTTGAGGAGAAGGATTTCGGGGTTGGGTCCATTTCCAACCCAGGGAGTTGGAAGCAAAGTTTCTTCTTCACCAAGAGCATTTCTACTGCCCACAGAGATTTCTGTATGTCAGGTACTTCTTCACTACTTTTTGTGCGACCATTTTGGTTATAAATTTCCCTTCTCACTTGAGTAACCTATTATGTACACTTCTTCACCCCATTGCCCCTCTTCTATTTCAGGTGTCGAGAATTCCCCTAAGATTAAAGGGGATTCTATTATCAGGGACATTGTTAAATTTCCTAACTCAGACAAACGGGCTAAGATTCTCTTTACCGAGGCCAACCTTCACGAGTACGGAATGCTTCCAGCTAGCCAATCTGCTTTTCTCCTACCACTTCATGATGGGAAGTCCTGCGAGATAGACACTGGTAGCTCCGAGGCTACCCCGAAGGACAACGATGGTTCTTCATCACCATGTATTATTTGTATTCCAGCATCGGCGTTTGCTAGAAATGTGCTCCTGTTGTACTTCTGAAGCTATCACCTCCTACTCAATTAAAGAGGTGCTTCTCTATGCTTTCGCCTCTTGTGATGGTCCTCTTCCGGTTTTGTCACAGGAACCAACCTTTCTTGGCCCTTCTCGACATGATGAAGTTAGCATGCCACCCCTGCTATATTTCTCTCTCGAGTCCACCTTTCTTTTGAGGAGAGGGATTTCAGATCTTCTCCCTCCCCTTCGCACTTGGCTAGTGGTCTCGAGCCTTTCTCTAGGTTAGCAGAACGAGGGGAGGATTCCCACTCATGGATACATTCTTTTGCTACTCAGCATGGGAAGGCATTTACTCACAAGGCAGAGGGATTTTACGAGGCTGAGTGAGGGGTCATGTTGTACTCGACAGAGGATGACCTGAGCGAGGTTCTCTTGAGGTCGGCTACTCAGGTGAGACTTTTAATACGTGTCCTTTTGTATTCTGGTTACCCTTTTCCTTTATATGATTATATTTTATTTGCACTGACCCTTTTTGTTTGTGTAGAGCTTCATCGCCGCTCACCGCTTAGGTTCTTTTGAGACCAAAGTGTCTTCTCTAAGGTCGGAGCTTAAGGTTTCGAGAGGTGACCTCATTCAAGCCAAAGAAAACATGGATAGGCTTGAGCTTTAGGTTCGAGATCATGAGGGTGGACTTGCTAGGATAGTTCGTGAGAAAAACGTCGCCGAGGCCAAGCTTTCTACTATCGTTGAGGAGAAAGAGCTTCTTTGTACCAAACTGGCTTCCCTAGAAGTTAATTATCGAACTCAAAAGGATGAGGCTGGTTCCTTGAAGGCTATAGTTGCTTCATTGGAAGAAAAGGTTGGCACCTTGACTGTTTATATAAAGACATGTTAACCTCTTGGGTTTTTTTTTTTATTTCTCATCCTTTTAAATAGATTTTTGCGCGCACTTATTATTTTTGTGTCCTTCTCGTCATTATGTATAGTACTATTTTTGCAAGGGTCTCTTTTAGGATCCTTTTTTGCTAGACGGCTTGGTGGCCATTCTAGACTTATTGGGGGATACCTTCGTTATAGCCTCACCCCATGTGGGGGCGTTAGCCTTTGGTAGGAGGTTATCTTTGTGAAGCTTCTTAATTCTCTTGATATTCGTAGGGGTAGCTAATCAATTTGAATCCAAGCGACATCTTGTTGTGTTTTTTTCTTCTTTCATATATATATATGTGCCTCATATCCTGCCCCCCAAGTGCTTGGTAAGATTCATTCCATTGAGCATTTCGATAATTTCACTCCCAACGGAGACTTTATCTGTTATATAAATGCTTGCTTACAAAAGAGATATAATATGCGAGATACGAAACACTTTCATTTATAGCAGGCATATTTCAAAGGTATGTATAGCAACATTGCATCTGCTGTGAGGATATCTGGGCAACCTCTTTGATTTTTATCTACTGAAATTAACATAACGCAAACAAACTAAGTACTTATATTTTTTCATTAGATGTGAAAGTCTTAAAGGTAGTATTTCTTGAGATGTTTCGCGTTCCATGCTCGAGGTACTATAGTATCATCCAAGCGTGCCAGTTTGTAAGTGTTTGGCGGTATCAGCTGGGTGACATGGCAGGGTCCTTCCCAGTTTACCCCAGCATACCTGCCCCTGGGTCTCGCATTTTGGGGAGTACTTTTCTCAGCACTAAGTCTCCTACTCTGAATGCTCTTTCTTGCACCCTGGAGTTGTAGTACCTCATAGCTCGTTGTTGGTATGTTTCCAATCTCATTTGTGCCATTTCTCTTCTTTCTCTAAATTTTCAGCCATTGCCGTATGGTTGACTTAGTCCTCGTATGCCTGTACCGTGAAAGAAATAATCTTCACCTCGTCTGGGAAGACAACCTCGCATCCATATTCTACGGTGAAAGGGGCCTCCCTGGTTGTCGAGTGCGCCGTGGTTCTATAGGCCCAAAACACATTGGGTAGCTCATCGACCCAGGCCCCTTCAGTTTTTCTTACTGCGTTTTTACGATCCTCTTGAGAACCTTGTTAATGGCCTCCACTTTCCCATTGGCTTGCGAATGTACCACAACTAAGAAGCTTCTCCTTATAGTACTCCTTGAACGTCCCCCCCACAAACTGAGTATCGTTGTCAAAAATGATTTTGTAGGGCACTCCATATCTGCAGACGATGGACTTGTTGATGAAGGTGGAGATCTGATTGGCCGTTATTTTGACCAGAGGTTCTGCTTCAACCCAGTTAGTGAAGTACTTCATTACTACAACTACGTACTTTGCTCCTCCTCTACCCACGGGGAGGGCGCCAATCAGGTTTATTCCCCAAATAGCAAAAGGCTAAGGGTTGGTCAGGCTAACCAACTTATTTAGGGATTGTTGGGGGTAGTTTACGTGTCTATGGAATTTGTCACACCTTCTTGCGAAATCTCTAGCATCCTTCTCCATAGAGGGCCAGTAGTAGCCTTGTCTCATGGATTTCTTGGTCGTGGACGGCCCACTCGCATGGTTGTCGCACTCACCTTCATGTATCTCATATATAACTTTCATTGCTTCCTCCTCATTGACACATCACAGGAGCGGGACAGAAAAGCCCTCTTGTACAAGAATCCATCAACTAAGGTGTACCAGACAATTTTGTATGCCATCCTCCGAGCTTCTTTCTTGTCTATTGGTAGAGTTCAATACTCCAAGTATTTCATAATCAAATCGACCCATGACTCTCTTGGGGTGTTGACCATGCAAACTTTCACTCCAGCAATACTTGGCTTGGATAAGTATTCCACAGGTACATACTCGAGCGTATCTTCATCCTTGGTGGAGGCCAACTTTGCGAGGGCATCGACATTGGCATTCTTCTCTCTTGGGATCTGTTCTATGGTATACCCCTCTGAATGATCCAAATAGTCTTTTACCCTCGCCAGGTATGCAGCCATCTTGGGGCCCCTCGCCTGGTACTCACCTCTCACCTAAAATACTACCAATTGTGAATCGCTAAAAATGTGCAAATGGGATACTTTTAGCTTTTTGGCCAACCGCAAACCAGCTAGAAGTGCTTCGTACTTTGCCTCATTGTTCAAAGCCTCAAATCTAAAACTTATCGCACAATACATCTTGTGCCCCTCAGGCCCAGTCATCACAGTGCCTGCCCCAGCTCCCCCTTTGTTGGACGCTCCATCTACATGGAGACTCCACTTCTCGAGATTTCTTTCTTCTTCCTTGCAAACTGATTCACTTTCTTCTTTCTCCCCCTCTTCATTGGGACAATAGGTGAACTTGACTATGATGTCTGGAACCACCTACCCATTGATGAAGGCCTTTGGGGTATAGGTGATGTCAAATTGACTCAACTCAATCGACCATTTTAGCAGTCTCCCTGAGGTTTCAGGTTTGTGCAAGACTTGCCTCAAGGGGTTGTTAGTGAGTACCTCAATCGCATGGGCATGGAAGTAGGGCCTTAACTTTCTCGAGGCCACCACCAAGGTGTACGCCAACTAAGTGTTTACTGATGTAGTATACGGGTTGTTGGTGATTCTTCTCTCCTTTAACCAAGGCAACACTTATGGCATGCTCGGACACTGCTAAGTATAGGTATAGCCTCTCGCCTTTTTTGGGTTTAGCCAACAAGGGTGGCTTCCCGAGGTGCTCCTTCAACTTAGTAACGACCTCCTTGCAGTCTTCATCCCACACGAACTTTTTGCTTCCTTTTAGGATGTTGAAGAAAGGGAGGCACTTGTCTGTGGACCTCGAGATGAACCTATTGAGCGTTGTTACCCTTCCCATTAAAAATTGCACCTCATTCTTGTTCTTGGGTTGATTCATCTCTACTAGGGACCTAATTTTGTCAGGGATGGCCTCAATGCCTCTAGAGTTAACCATGAAACCCAAAATATTTCCCGACGAGACTCCGAAAGTGCACTTGAATGGGTTTAACTTCATCCTGTATCTTCGTAGTGTGTCGAACATCTCACTAAGGTCCCAGTTGAGTTCTTTGGCCTTCTTGGTCTTCATTAACATATCATATACTTATATCTCCATATTCCTTCCTATTTGATTAGTGAACATCCTGTTCACCAACCTCTGGTTGGTGGTGCCTGCATTCTTCAGCCCAAAGGGCATCACTCTATTGCAATAGAGTCCTTTATCTGTTATGAATGAAGCATGCTCCTCATCAGCTGAGTTCATGGGTATTTGGTTGTATCCAGCTTAAGCGTCCGTAAAGCTAAGTAACTCATGTCCGACTGTTGCATCCACCAATTGATCTATCCTTGGAAGCGAAAAGATGTCCTTGGGGCAAGCCTTATTTAGGTTAGTGAAGTCCACACAAGTCCTTCACTTTCCATTTGGCTTCGAGACTAGAACGGGGTTTGATACTTATACTGGGTAGAACGCTTCACGGATGAATCCATTTGTCTTCAATTTTTTGACTTCCTCCTTCAAGGCTACATATCTCTCTGGGTCGAATGCTCACCTCTTCTGTCTCACAGGTTTTTCCTTGGGGTCGATATTTAGGTGATGACACATGATGGAAGGGTTTATCCCTATCATGTCTTCGTGACTCCAAGCGAATACATCAAGGTTATCCTTCAGAAACTTTACTAATTTCTCTTTTATGTCGCTTTGAAGGTTTTTCCCACCTTCAACTTTCTCAATGGTTCCTCCATCACAACAATCGTTTCCAACTCCTCCATAGATTCGACCCTTGGCTCCTCTGTGACTCGACGGCCTAGCTCCCGTGGGTTTGTGCCTTCATGTATCACCATCACCATGGGTTCTAGTGGCCTTGTAGCTATGCGGAGGGAGGTGTTATAAAACTCCCTCACTTCTTTCCGTTCCCCTTTCATGCTTGCTATTCGCCCAGGAGTCGAGAATTTGACATCTAAGTGATATATTGAGGTTATCGTCTTCAATTCTCTTAGGGATGGTCTCCCTAATACCACATTGAAAGCTGAAGTGTAATCTACTACGATGAAGTTTTCCATGACATTGGTTTGTCTTGGTTGTTCTCCCATGGTGAGGGCCAATTCGATCATTCCCAAGGGTTGTATTAAGTCCCCAATGAATCCATATAAGGAGGTATGGTAGGGTTTCAAGTTCTTGATGCCCAAGCACATCTTCTCCAAGGCAAGGTGATACAAGACGTCTACGGAGCTTCCATTGTCCATGAGGACTCGATGTATCCTCATATTGGCCGGCTTGGCGGTCAGCACCAGGGGGTCATTGTGGGGGAAATGCATCCCTCGGGCATCCTCCTCTGTGAATGTGATCGAATCATTCTCCCCCTTACAACTTTTCAGGGGTCCCTGCTCCAGGCTCATGATGCACGGGGGCTGACTTCATCTAGCTTCCATGGCATACCTATCTCCCCCCTTTCTTGACTCTCCTCCAAATCCTGGACCTCCGAAGAACGTTCTTACTTCTCCTTGTACTTTTGGGGCTCTTTTTCGGGCTCGTGGTGAGGCTGACCTATCCTCTAGTCTTTGGTTTTCCTTTCTAACATATTTGCCCAGGTGCCCCTGTGTATGAGTTCCTCTATTTCCACTTTTAAATGGGTACACTTCGTTGTGGTATGAGCAATATCCTTGTGGTATTGACAATACTTACTGGGGTCCATTTTGGATCAGACTTTTTTCATCGGCGGGGGTCTCTTGAAGGGGACCTGACTTTCATTTGTGAGGAAGATATCTTCCCTAGTGTCCGCCAGGTTTGTATAAAAGGTGTATGGTGCTTTCTTGGGTTCACCTCCGCGTTTGTGTTTTCTCTGGTGGTCATCACTTGGCCCTTCATACACTCTCTTCTTCTTTGCACCATTTGAGTCTTCATGGGCCGAGGGCTTGGAGAAGGGTTTAATTTTTCCTACCCTAAGGTTCTCGTGGCCATCCTCGACACAGATGTAGTTTTGTGCTCTTTCGTAGAAGTCGTCTAAGTCAGTGACCTTTCTTTTGAGCATATTGTCCCATAGCTTGCTGTTTGGGTGTAATCCGGCAGTGATAGTCATTTTTAGTTCTCCTCAAGTCAGGCTTCCCACCTTAGCTGCTTCCATGTTGAATCTATGAATATATTTTTTTAAGCTTTTTCCTTCACCATTCTTTACGTTAGCAAGACTGGTGCCCGACATGATGTAATCACGTACTACATGAAGCTGTTGGAGAAATTCGTCAGAAAACTACTGCCATGACCTGATGGTTCCTAGCCTTAACCTCTTGAACCATTTGTATGCAGCCTTTTTCAACGTGAAAGCGAAGCAATGGCACCTTGCTCTACTATTGATCCCCCTCAACTTCATCAAGTTTTTTAAGGCATCAAGATGGTACTTGGAGTCCATAATGCTCTCATAGGGGGTTATGTGATGCTCTTTGAAGTTAGCAGGGAGTCGTCCAACCTGAATCTCCCTTGTGAAAGGTAACTCATAGTCAAAATCATCATCGATAATATGCCCCTCGGACGCAGTGACTATTTTGCTTCAAAGGCTCCACTTCTCAGTGTCTAGCTCTCATCTCCTTTTATTCAAAGAGTCCCTCAAATCTGACGGTTTGGCCTTACCTTTCCCCTTGTCCTCCGGAGGGGCCATAGGGAGCATTTGTAATGTCCTAAATTACCTAATAAGGATTGGGGCCTTCATTAGGGGGCTAGGATGGCAATTTATGAAATTATATGTTTATGTGAGTTATATGATAATATGACTAGATATGCATGTGGGCCCGTTTCTTATTAGAAGGGCAATTTTTGTAATTTGGCCTGTTATGGGAATAATTGTATGTATGTGCATATATGTGATATATGTGAGAGACCACATTATTGTGTGGGTTTATTTGGGTTACTCGGCACGAGACAATCCTAGGGAGCAAGTTAGCGGGGAAGTCACAAAGGGACCCAATACCTGACTCGGGGTGAGTCAAGGGGTATTTTCGGTATCGGGTACATTACCGAGTTATCGGGTAACAGGAATGAATATTCAAGGATATATTTGGAGTTAGTGAGAATAGGAGGGGATATCGAGGATTTTGACCATTTTTCCCTCAGGGACGTTTTTGGTACCCCGAGCCCTCGAGATTTGCTTAAGGTTACTTGAACCTTAAGTAAACCATACACAAACAAAACACTCAGAAAAATACTTAAACACTCAGCCCCTCTCCTCTCCCAACTGAATCTCTCTCTTTCTCTCTCTCTCTCACAATTTTGGTGGATTTCTTGAGGAAGCAAATAAAATTGAACGCTTGGATTAGGACTTGGATTTGTTGTAGCTAGGAGGACATTAAACACAGATGAGGTAAGCTTTAGTCCCTATTTTAATTTTAATTTTGTCATGATTTCATAGAGTTCTTGAGGTGTTCTTGAGCTTTGTGGCTCAAGTGGTTGATTGTGCGTTTTGATGAGTTTTTAGTCAAGTTTTAGGTTGGGTTTTGTTGCTGGTATCATGTTGATGTTATTTTGGGGATTGAATTATGGTTCTAGGAATAGCTTGGGAGGATTTTGGTGGGATTTTGGCTAAGGAAAAGTAGGGGAATTCTAGGTTTGTAGGGTTGGGTTGCGGCCCTATTCTTGGGGCGTTACAACCCATGTGAACCCAGGGCCATGTGGGGGCTTCTGTTTCGGAGGTGCATCGCGACCCTCAAAGGAAAGTCATGGCTTATGGATAGATTACAGGAGGAGGGCCTTCTGTTCTGGGAGGCGCACCGCGACCCTTAGGGGCAAGTCACAGAGCATCTTTGTCCACCTTAGGTCTTGAGTAATGGGAACTCAAACCTAAGGGCTTAGGATTGATTCTACTACCTGTTTTAGTAGAATTCAACGTCCTGGAGGCTAGGACTCAGCCTGAAAGCCTTTAATTGCTCATTATTGACGAGATTCTATATTATGGTTGTGACTAGGTTATCGCTTGGGGCTCAGAACCGGGATCGTGCTCGATGGTCATTCTTATTATACTTTGCACTCGGACCTGAGGTAAGAAAATTGTACCTAATACATGATATATGTGATTAGGGCTCGGGCCCCTGAGAATGAACGTGATTGAGTTATGTTTGTGCTTGTTGGTTAAACGTACTTGAATACTCCGTTTTTGGCAAAGTGATATATGATTGTTTGCATAGTTAGGGGTTGGCCCCCTTAAGGAACATGTTTATTACTATGCTTGCATTTAATTGATGGTGTTATATAATTAATATGTATGCATACTTGTATTGTCTGAAGTATGCTTATCTATATCTGTATATATATGTGTATATGAATACCTAGCTTAGGACTTGACTTATTAGTTAAGGGCGGCAATAACGTGCTGCCCGCTAGTCAAAAGGCTTAGGCCCAATTAGGAACGTACTATTACGTTGGCCAACCCTATGGTCATTGGAAAATGAAGCATTTGGCTAGCTCTATGGCTAGTTACTCAGAGCTAAGGGCAAGGGCCCCAGGTGACTCTATGGTCGCATAGCTAGGGCATAGGGCCCCGAATCGACTTTATGGTCATCTATTGAGGGCAGCTGCCTCAGAATGATCTAATGATCATTTTTTTGTAATTGTATGCATGCATGAGTAGGTTATTACTGCTAGGCATGCAAGATAAGTATTTGGAACCTGTATTTACTGTTCATGCACATGGTTAAGTTTTCTTACTGAGCCTTGGATCACGGGTGCTATGTGGTGCAGGTAAGGGAAAAGGAAAGCCTGACCAACCATGAGTTGGAGAGTTTCAGTGGCAGTGTGTACATGTGCAACTGCTCGTCCACAACGACCGATGACATCTCAGAGGAACTAAGGTTGTATCCCTCATTTTGCAGCTTAGGCTGACTGATTGTACTTTTGACTTGTATATACCCTTTTAAACATCTGTTTGTAATATTTTGGGATCCTATGTACGCATTAAACTTTTAAATGAAAAGTCAACATGTAATGATCCAAAATCACTAATAAGGCTTGAGGGCCTTGATTAGCATGCCAGGAGGGCATAATGGGTTTATGTGCGCACAGGACGTGGCTCGACCACTGACATGCCTTGTGAGCATGAAATAAATGACCTAAGAGTGCTGGAATTGACATTTGCACACAAGACATGGCTCGACCACTGAGAGCTGAGGTTAGCTAAATAATCACTGAGCTCAGCCTAAGCGAGCCGGAGTCAGTGGGTGAAATAGAGGGTGCAACCTAAGGGCATCGACCCTGGATATTGTATGATGACTATGACGTGTTTACTGTTGTTAAGTTGTTGCCTATAGCTTGTTGAATACTGGTTTAAATGGTTTGTGATTTGTTGATTTCTAGCATTGATTGTGCGTCTGTCATAAGGTGCGGAATACCTGGTTAACTGCTTTATGGATCATTTGATTATCTGTATTGTTTATGCTCTGTATTCTGATTTTCTTTCTGGGCCTTGGCACACGAGTGCCACGTGGTGCAGGTAAGGGCAAGGGTAAGGTGGACCAATCTTGAGTTGGAGAACTCTGGGGGCAGGATGTACATAGTCAGCTGCTCGACCGCCACGGTCGAGGGCTAGTACAGGGACAAGAAAACCTAAAATGCTTATTTTTCCATTAGAGTGGCTTGTGAATGTATATGACTTTTGAAATTTTGTAATTGTCCCTTAACCCTATTTTTGGGATCCCATGTACCAAACATTTATCTAAATGGAAATTTATCTAGTTATGACCAAAATCTTTTAACCCTAACCCAATTATGGTTTTTGGATCACATTTTCAACTAAACGACTTGATTAGAAAGTCTTGCACATTTATAAACACATAGTGTAACGATCTTGGTTATCCAGGGTGTTACACAACAATTCCTTTAACCAAAAAATATAACCCTAACCCTTGACATTAACCTTAGTTACACGTTTATGACCAAATGACTTGATTAGTAAGTCTGATACTATTTAAAGTACACAGTGTAACCGTCCTGGATTAGGAGGACGTTAAAACTTAATATCAAAGCTACCAAGGTTTAAGGGTTCCTGAAGACTGGTCGGGCATGTACACTCGCCACTAAAGACAAGCTCGACTCGGTGTTCGGTAACTATTTATTTGGTTATGTGTTTCACTGCTTACATAGGATACAAATGCCTTATCTGCATGCCTTATTAGGGAGCATGAGATATTCTGAAAGGGCCTGGCCCTTGACTGTTACATGAATGGTAAAGAACATGCTTACTAGCATTGTTCTTGCTTGTGAATGCAAAGGAACTGCTTGTTAGCATTATTATATGGACATGTAGATCTAGACATGCTTATTAGCTTCATTATTTGCATATAGGCCAGGAAATTCTTATTAGCACTATTAATACTAGCAAGGATTAAAGAACATGCTTATTAGCATTGCTATACATGTATAAGTGTTTGAACATGCTTATTTGCATCGTTCATTGCTTAGGAATGCCAGAAATGTTTATTAGCATTGTTAGGTGCTAATGAATATCAGAAATTTCTTATTAGCACCATGATTGAATGTATTATATGTTGGCATGCTTATTAGCATCGCGTTTGTTTGCTTGTTTGATCTTGGTTCGTCAGGTGGCAAGAAGTATAGTTAGTACTTACCTAACGACCAATTTGATCACTACATAGTGGGATAGTTATCAGTATGCTTCCTCAAAGGTCAGAGAGGTTGGTTGGCCATGAGATACAGGCCAGGGAAGAGAATGACTAGGGTCAGGCCCCACCACCAACTCCAAAGAACTGGCAGCAGTTGCTTGCTAATATGCAAGCCAGGTTACAGAGGCAGGAAGATGAGATTCACCTCTTGAGACAGCAACAGGTTTCAGCGGGGAACCTACAGCTCACAGTACCGGTAGTGTCTGTTATACCCAAAAATTGGAGAATGCATTCTAGGAGGCTAAGGAGAATGCATTCTAGAAGAGCTAAGGGGAGTGGTCCTAGGAGACCCCAAGGAGAAAGTGGTCTTAGGAGACCCCAAGGAGGATGTGGTCCTAAGAGACCCCAAGGGTGTGTAGGAGGCAAGCCTCCCAAGGTTTCCTAAGTGTTGGCTCGAACGTGTCCAAGGTAAGTAGCTAAGGAGGAGGAGTCTCATGCAAGAGGAAGGAGACTTAGATTTTGATAAGGAGAGCCTATACAATGTTCGATCGGACATGTTTGGAAGATGTTAAAGGAGAATGCCTTGATCTTGTCCAAGGTGAGATGTTATGGAGGAGGTTGCCTCAATGTTGTCCAAGGTGAGGTGCCAAGGAGGTTGCCTCGGACCACCTTGGTCCGAGGAGAAGCCAAGGAGATTGGTTCAAGGAGGAACATGGCATGCTAGAGGAGAGTGCCATGTTAGAGGAGAGTAGTGCATGTCCTACCACCATGCATGTCCTACCACCATGCACGTCCGACCAACACTTGCATGAGTGGTCAGTAGGAGGTGGATCAACTAGCTAGAGGAGACTAAGTCAAGATTCCCAGAGACAGCTTCAACAACATACGCGGGAATCTCTCATTCTTCCCACAAATGGGGGGTTTGTTACATTTCGAATTTTGAATGTTTAAATGTAATAAATATAATAAAATATCCCTATCATAAAGGGATATCAGTTGAGGATCCCAAGCCTATAAATAGAGAGCTTATGGGATGAGAGAGAGGTCCTTGAGCTGTTTCTTTCTAGAGAGAGAAAATTGGGACAGTCTATTCTAGAGAGAGAAAGTGCTTAAATAAGAGAGAATTCTTGTATTTTTGCAATCTGTACTGAAGAAACTCAGTTGGCTCAGTCCATCTGATCTTGAGTACGGATCTATAAATCATAACTCTAAGTGGATTAGGCTATTACCGACAATCGGGGCTGAACCACTATAAAAATCTCTTGTGTTATTTACTTTTCTTGTTTATACCGTCTGTTGTCGTTTTTATTTCTCTTGAAGGCTTGTCGTTATTGACGTTCTCACGTCGTTGGCTAAAAACGCAGTCAACATTTTGGTGCTCTCGTTGAGAGCCTGAAGAGAAAAACAGACGGTCCCTGAAGCAAGATGGCGCCTAAGAACACCACTGCTGCTTCCAAGAGGAAAATCTCCTCTAAAGAGCCTGCTAGATCAGAAGGTCCTTGCCCACAATATCATGAGAATGAGCCTAGAGTCATGCTTGAGGACGTGACTCCAGGAGTTGAAGAGCTTCAAGAGACCATGGGGGCCTTCCAGGAGGAGATGGCACAATTCCACGCTAGGCAAGAAGCGTTTGCTGAAGAGATGGCCAGGCAGAGAGCTACCTTAGAGCAGCAAAAACGCGATATGGAGGCTAGAAGCGAGGAGCTCAGACAACAACAGGAGGAGGTCAACCAAAAACATCGTGAAGCAGCGCTTGCTTTTGAGGCAGCTACCAAGTTGGCCCAGGCCAATGCCCAAGCCAAAGCACGAGGGGCAACCACCCCAGAAGCAAGGACCACAGAAGCTAGTGGCAAGAACAATGATAGACCAAGGAGGGATGGTAATAACCCACCTGGTGAAGGAGATGGAGTCCGATCGCACACTACCTCAACCCAAGGGGAGCACTCTAGAACCCCCTCCAGAAGTCACCAATCGGGCAGTAAGAAGACTCCACCTGGGCAGGAGCAAAATAAAGCTCCTAGAGAGAAGAGGACCTCACATTTCAAAGATGGGCATGGTAGGGATGAGGCTGATAGTCATCCCACCAGCCAATCCAAGGAAAAGGAGGGCCACAACCCATGAAGGGGAGAAAACTGCCCAGAGCGCGCCAAGAAGCCTCCATTGCACCCCGACCAGCGGCGTAGCAGGAGAGAGGAAGTCCCACGTAGTAAGCCCGCTGGGAAATCGAAGAGTACGGTGTTTGATCGGGTAGGATAGCATGCTTCTCAGAAGGATCTAAGGGACGTTATCACCAACAAGAGGAGGACCGTCCCGGTCGAAGGGCAAAATCTGGAACGTCCTACCAGTCAAGTAGAAATACTTGACGGTGGCGCACCAGATGGTAATGCCCGACCAGGTGGTCAAAACCTTGGAACCTCATCAGTTGCACCAGCTATCCAAGCCCAGCTTGACATGCTAGCAGCTGCAGTGCAAGGTTTGTCGAAACG
Organism: Humulus lupulus; assembly: GCF_963169125.1. NCBI lineage: Eukaryota > Viridiplantae > Streptophyta > Magnoliopsida > Rosales > Cannabaceae > Humulus > Humulus lupulus. The sequence continues at coordinate 33,292,286 of NC_084796.1, read as the reverse complement.
ACCTTCCGAGATAGATGAGATCGACTACCAGAGTGGCAGCCCGTTCTGTGCTCGAATAAGAGCAGCCCAACCACCAGCAAAGTACAAAGCACCGGTACTGCCAATTTATACCGAAAAGGCAGACCCGATAAGACATGCTGGGAAGTTTGAGGACCAGATGGAACTGCTCGGGGTGAGTGATGACTATCGGTGTAGAGTCTTCCCCACCACCTTGACGGACACTGCCCAGGAGTGGTATTGGAGGTTTAAATCAAACTCCATTACCTCTTGGGAGGCATTCAGGAAGGAGTTTTGCAGACAATTTAGCACTGCCCGGACTCCGCCAGTTTACGCCAATGACTTGGCAGATATCAAACAAGGAAAAGATGAGTCTCTAAAGAGCTATATACAGAGATTCATGAGAGAAGCCAATAGAGCAACCACTGTAGGAGACGAGGGGAAGATGGTTGCCATATCTGCTGGGATAATTTATCGGAGTCCTCTATGGGACAGCATCCATCGCCATCCAATCTCAACACTTCAACAATTTCTAGACCGGGCGGAAAACTATATGAATTTGGATGATGCGATAGAGAAGGGGGAGAATGGCATAAACAACCCAGGCAAACCAACTGACTCTCCTAGTGATGGTGGAAAGAAGCGTGGGAATAATGGGTCTGACCACCATGAGGAAAAGAAAGCAAAGTTGAGTTCAAGTGAAAAACCAACCAAGTATGAGCCTCAATTTACCAACTACACTACTCTCTTAACCAGCCGAGCAGAGATATATCTTGCTAGTCAAGAGGAGGTTCCTTACAAGAAGCCTCCACCCATCAGGAGAGAGATGAGGAAGAGAGACATGAACAAGTATTGTCGCTTCCATGAAGATTATGGTCACGATACGAATGAATGCAACCACCTCAAGGACGAGATAGAATTTCTTCTCCGGTCGGGCAAGTTGAAGAAGTACCGAGCAGAGACACCCCAAGGAGAAGGAGGTAGAAGCAACTCCGGATTCAAGCGACAAAGATCTCCACCCTTGCAGCCTGGACCTGTGGACTTCACCGTAGACACTATATGTGGAGGTCCACCCTTAGCTGAGGAGAGCAACGAAGCAAGAGGAGGAGTATGTTGAGGAGGAGTGCTAGGAGCAGGAATCACTGGAGTGGCGTGCACATAGAGCATCGAAGGAGATATTATTTTTAAATACCGCTTTCAAAGTGGTAGCTTGATTTCAAGTTTTTTAGACTTGTTATTTAAGTTTGGTGTATGAACTGGTTATTTGCTAACCAGTCATTTTATTTTGAACAATTTTGGTTGTTTAAGACTCGTTATTAGACATGTTTTGTCCATTTTAATTTACGAGTAATAAAAGAGACTACGCGCAGCGTGGTCGATTCTTGCTACAAATCTGCATGTGTGTTAGTTATCCGACTAGTGTTCAACTGGTCGATATGTTCAAGCAGTGTTCAACTGCTTGAGTATTTTCCATATATTCTATGTGTTTCACGAGTAATTAACTGCTCGAACAGATTCAGTCAGGTAGCAAGTGACTAAGGATCTTTCAACCTCCAACCACCTGGGGGGCACATGGGGTATGCTGGTATATAACTTAACACAGGAAATAAGAGCACGAGTTAATATATCTGTTTTTAGGCTGACTTGTAAATTTTCGAAGTCCAAAAAGGCCATTAAGCTAACTTGCTTGGCAAAGCTTAAGTAACTTGGAATTTTTTTTAAACTTAGGAGCAGATACTCGTGTGACCATAAACATCATGCTCATAAAATGTTAGAGCAATAAGAGTGTGAGAAAGTATACTTAGCATGGACTTATGAAATGTCTAGAATTTCTAAGTTAGAAAACTAAGTACTCATGCGAAAATCTAAGGCATACACCAGAGTGACTTTACTCTTCACAAAAAACTTATAACTTTTTAAGTCTAGAGGAGACTTAGAATGTTTTAAGTTAACAAGGAGAAGTAAAGTCTAAATGCCAACAGCTACAAGTTTAGCTCACCAGGTGCAAAGTTTTCTTGCTCAGGAGAGCAGATACAACTTCCCTGGTAGGCTAAGCATGTATCACCAATCAACTTCCCTGGAGTGAATCAAACAAATACGTGCAAAATAAATGCTACATGGTGAAAATTTGTCCTTGGGAGGAGAAGTCAAGTTTTCACCAAGATTGATTGAGAGAAGTCAATCTCTCAAAATAATTTTGGAGGTTCGAACAAGGTGCTTTGATGGTTTTTCCTAAAAGTACCTAAGAGTGCCCAAGAAAATGCATAAAAAAATGTGTGTCGAGCATACACCTTGAGATGGCCGATCGGATGCATGTTGTTTCAAGGAGCATCTCACCTACGTCCAAGGATCTAGGCCTATAATTTGTGCCTAAGGTGCTACATCCGACCAAGAGAAGCCCCATGAAGTGTGGCTCAGACTTTGGTTCGAGGAAGAAACCTCATGTAGTCCACTCGAACCATGGTCTGAGGAGCCCTTGCATGCCAAGAGATGGGCTTAGACCTTGGCCAAGGAGAGGCCACAAAGTATCCGATCAGACCTTGATGGAGGAGCCAAATGCTTGGCTCGGGCCATGTCCAAGGAGAAGCCAAGTTATTGGCTTGGACCTTGGTTCAAGGAAATATCATGAAAGCTCCGATCGGACATGTTCGAGGAGAAGACCATGCATGTGTGCTAAGGGATTGGCTCGGATCTTAGGTTGAGGAGTCCCTAGATGGTTGCCTCGGACAAGTTCGAGGAGAAGACCAAGCATGCCAAAAGATAGGCTTAGACCTTGGCCAAGGAGAGGCCACAAAGGGTCCCATCGGACCTTAGTTTGAGCTTCCAAAAAGATTGGCTCGGACCAAGTCCAAGGAGAGGTCCCATGGACTTAGATTTTGGATGAGGTCAAACACGGTCCGATCGGACATAATTGGAAGAGCCTAGTGCTTGGCTCGAACCTATCCAAGGTGAGCTTGAAGGAGGTTGGCTCGAAGCTATCTGAGGTAAGCATCCACATTACTTGGCTCGGACCTATCCGAGGTGAGCTTGAAGGAGGTTGGCTCGAAGCTATCCGAGGTAAGCTTCAAGAGATTGGACATAGATTTTGGCCAAGGAAAGGCCACACAAGCTCCGATCGTACCATGTTCGAGGAAAAGCGAAGTCATTGACTTAAACCTTGGTTCGAGGAAAGATCATGTAAGCTTCGATCGGACATGTCCGAGGAGGACCATGCACATGTCCCAAATGGTTGGCTCGGACCACCTTGGTCCAAGGAGAAGCTACAAAGAGTCCGATCGAAGCCGAGCATATCCAAGGAGCCTAATGCATATGTCCGATCGGACTATGTCCAAGAAGACCGTGCATGTGACCTTAGCTTGGTGAGCTTCCAAAATGGTTGGCTCGGACCAAGTCCGAGGAGAGGGTACCATGCATACCCAAAAGATGGACTTAGTTTTTGGCCAAGGGTGTGCATTGTCCGATCAGACATGGTTGGAGATGCCAAGAAGAGTGTTCAGGTCCGATCGGATCACATCGATAAGTGTTTAGGAAGGCCCGCGTACGTCTGAGTGTTAGTGTCCGAACGGACATAAGTCTTTGGCACCTCAAGAGACGGGCTCGGACCCTAGTCCGAGGAGAGGCACAAAAGCTTGGTTCGGACCACTTTGGTCCGAGGAGAAGCCAAGTCATTGGCTTGGACCTTGGTTCAAGGAAGCCATGAAAGCTCCGATCGGACATGTCCGAGGAGAGCCATGCATGTGTGCCAAGGGTCCGATCGGACATAGTTGGAGGAGCCTAGTGTTTGGCTCGGACCTTAGTTTGAGCTTCCAAGATGTATGGCTTGAACATGACCGAGGTGAGTTTCCAAAAATATGTGGCTCGGATATGTACGAGGAGAGCCAAGCAAATTTCCAAGACAAGGAGTTCACCCATGGTCCGATCAGATTCACCTATGGTCCGATCGGATCACAATACTAATCCTAGCGCAACCAAATTGAGGATATTCAACAACCTGTCTCTATACCATGATGATCTTGCAACATATACAAAGGGAGCTTATGTTTTCATTGTATCAAGAAAATAGAGTTTGAAGAAGTCACCAGACAAGTTCAGTCATGGAAGTTTACGTGAAAGTTATCAACCGGATAGGAGCTTTCGAATGATCTCAAGAATATTTTGCTAGAAGAAAAGTTTATCATACGAGGGAAATCGTATAATAAACTTGGGGGGCAAATGTTATACCCAAAAATTGGAGAATGCATTCTAGGAGGCTAAGGAGAATGCATTCTAGAAGAGCTAAGGGGAGTGGTCCTAGGAGACCCCAAGGAGAAAGTGGTCTTAGGAGACCCCAAGGAGGATGTGGTCCTAAGAGACCCCAAGGGTGTGTAGGAGGCAAGCCTCCCAAGGTTTCCTAAGTGTTGGCTCGAACGTGTCCAAGGTAAGTAGCTAAGGAGGAGGAGTCTCATGCAATAGGAAGGAGACTTGGATTTTGATAAGGAGAGCCTATACAATGTTCGATCGGACATGTTTGGAAGATGTTAAAGGAGAATGCCGTGATCTTGTCCAAGGTGAGATGTTATGGAGGAGATTGCCTCAATGTTGTCCAAGGTGAGGTGCCAAGGAGGTTGCCTCGGACCACCTTGGTCCGAGGATAAGCCAAGGAGATTGGTTCAAGGAGGAACATGGCATGCTAGAGGAGAGTGCCATGTTAGAGGAGAGTAGTGCATGTCCTACCACCATGCACGTCCGACCAAAACTTGCATGAGTGGTCAGTAGGAGGTGGATCAACTAGCTAGAGGAGACTAAGTCAAGATTCCCAGAGACAGCTTCAACAACATACGTGGGAATCTCTCATTCTTCCCACAAATGGGGGGTTTGTTACATTTCGAATTTTGAATGTTTAAATGTAATAAATATAATAAAATATCCCTATCATAAAGGGATATCAGTTGAGGATCCCAAGCCTATAAATAGAGAGCTTATGGGATGAGAGAGAGGTCCTTGAGCTGTTTCTTTCTAGAGAGAGAAAATTGGAACAGTCTATTCTAGAGAGAGAAAGTGCTTAAATAAGAGAGAATTCTTGTATTTTTGCAATCTGTACTGAAGAAACTCAGTTGGCTCAGTCCATCTGATCTTGAGTACGGATCTATAAATCATAACTCTAAGTGGATTAGGCTATTACCGACAATCGGGGCTGAACCACTATAAAAATCTCTTGTGTTATTTACTTTTCTTGTTTATACCGTCTGTTGTCGTTTTTATTTCTCTTGAAGGCTTGTCGTTATTGACGTTCTCACGTCATTAGCTAAAAATGCTGTCAACAGTATCATAGTCAGAGGTACCAGAGGTAGTACAGCCCTAGGCAGGGGGAGATAGATGGGAAAACCTATATGAAAGGTTCATGAAACAACGCCCTCCAGTTTTTTAGGGTAGCTCACACCCACTAAAGGTTGAACAGTGGATGACCATGATAACCGATATCTGGATTTCATAAGGGTAGGTGGTAATGAGTGAGTGGCTTGTGCCACTTACGTGTTTCAGGAAGATGCCCGAATATGGTGGGAGGTGGTATCACAGACCAGGGCAGTAAACACTATGGAATGGGAAGAATTCAGAACTCTATTCAATGAGAAATACTACAATGACGCATTTAAAGTTGCAAAGGTTGAGGAGTTCAGTAAGTTACTTCAGGGTAACATGACAGTGACTGATTATGCCCTGAAGTTCAATGGATTGGCAAAGTTTTCCAGAGATGTTTATCTAGGGGCTACAGCCTATGATAGCCCAGGATGTTTGTATTACTACTGTGCAGGGATTGACTGTTGGGGTTTTATGCCCTAATTAAAACCCAATTTCTTTGTAATTTTATTTTATTATCAATAAAAGAATAGAAATCATTTTTTTGACTTAGTCAATCACTTTGCTCATATGTTTTATTTTCATGATTATTTGTTTAATATAAACTTCTATTAAACCCCGAGCATATAGTTAATCATATTCATAGTGAACTAATCACAGTGGAATACAAATATGATTATATGTTCAAATATAAGTTACTCCTAAGATTGGTCAGTGCATAGGATTTACACTGACTTGCCAATCTACGATATGATCTACTTACATATTGTAGTTTTAGGTTCTTTCTAGAACATCAGCAAAGTAGATAAGATTAGATGTATTTGTTACATCGGACTCGACCAATATTGACAGTTGATAGGATAAGTAAACATACTGTTATTATCTATTCTAGTCATATCATATAGTTGACCATAGGTCAATTCTCTCTCAATTCTGAGTGATTAGTATTCTAACTGATTGTATTATTTGAGTTCTTTGACTTGTTCGTTACCAACTTACCCTACGGACTAGCCCATACTTACATCTTGGGAACTTGGTAGTATAATTGAGTGGGAGTGTTAATCATAGATATGAACATCTATAGCTTCTGATGAAGAAGTGAAATGATGGTTTCTTTTTAGTTTGGTTCAAGGTGCTAAATGATAGAGATCTCATTTCAGTAATTAATATAGTTTACTGAAATATTATTTACAAGGAACTAAGTGTTTTAAGGATAAAATACAATGAGGGATAAAATAGTATTTTAGTCCCATCTCATTGTAGACCATCTATTATGGTTGTAACAATGGATAATTAACAACGTATCTATATTTGTTATAGAGCGTTCTCTGAATTCAAGAGTGCAATTCAGAGTCTTTAGTAGATTCACAAGGAATTGATAAGTTAGTAAATTAATTTGTTAGATTTATGATAACTTATTAGAGCTTGATTTCATAGGCCTATGGTCCCCACTATACCTTGAATAAAATCATATAGATAGTCTCAATTAATTGATTTAATTATCAATTAGAATTATCAAAGTTGACCAGGTCAATTTTTTATAGTTTCACAGAGTTATGTAATTTTGAGAAGAAAAGAGAAATTAGGGCAGATTTATTAATTAAGATAAATTGGTGTCTAAATTAATAAGTTTAAATCAAGGTTCAAATTATAAATAATTAATTTGATAAAGGATTTAAATTATTATTTAATTAATTAATCAATAGAAAATAATACAAGCCTTGATTTTAAGTCCAATGAGCTTATAATTGAATGGGGAATTTCACGGGCCTAAAGCCCATGAGAATTTCGACCTAGGGCTGATAATTGACTATTATTTTATTTATTTTTTTATTAAAGAAATGACCTAATTGAGTCTATAAAAGGAATGCTAAGTGAGAGTTGAAAACAGATGACAGAGACACTTGTTTCTGAGAAGATCAAAAGATCTAGTAGGTTTTAGATTCTCTCTACAGCATAAGTCCTTTTCTAAGCCTAAATATTATTTTCTCTTCTTCTCTCTGTATCTATCTCATGTGTTAAGAATTGCCCACCCTAGTCTAGGTGATTCTAAGGATACTTTAGAAGGCTGTGAAGAAAATTGAAGAATGGTTTAGTTTCTTGGTGATACTCTGCGATAGAAAGGATACAAGGGTTAGAGAAACTGAAGGAATGACTCAATCATTCCGCTGCACAATAATATTAGTGTTCTTATCATTATCTCTGTATGAAATCAATTTTAGAAACATGTTCTAGGTTATCTTATAATAATTTATTTAATATAAGATCTACATGAAAATAAATAAAATCTTGTATAAGTTTCCCAACATTGACTACCTATGCACAGGATGTGGAGAAGGCGCTTATAGCAGAGAGCACAGAGACCAAGATATGGTGCGAGAATGCGGCCAGGAGGGATTCTAGGAGGCCCAGACCTTCATTTGCAAGCTTTGGTAGTGGCGGAGGCCCTAGTGACCAAAAGAAAAAGACTTCAGATAGAATTTTTGCTTCATGGCCAGAAAGTAGGCCACAGAGTATACATATAGGCTGTCAGGGTAGCGGTGAGACCTGGAAAGCATTTCTAGAGTGTACTTGGTGCAGGAGGTGCCATATTGGGGAATGTTGGGCTAAGGCCTGCTTCGTCTGTGGGAGTGTGGGACACTTGAAGAAGGATTGCTCGAAAGCCAGAAAGGAAGAGCCAAAGAAGGTGGACATCCTAACGCCAGCTTAGGTGTTCACCTTGACCCAGGCAGAGACCGAGGCTAGTCCCTCAGTGGTTACAGGTCAACTTTCCAGTGTTGGGACCCTTTATACTGTTTTGATTGACTCGTGTGCTGCACAATCTTTTGTTGCTAATAGGATTATAGATGGATTGTGTAGACCATGTGACTTTTATCCTGTGGGGTTTGGTACTATGCTGCCTACTGGGGAGTTAGTGGTTTCCAGGAGATTGGTTAAATCACTACCAGTGATAGTGGATGGTAGGGAGTTGTCAGTTGACTTGGTAGAGTTTGTTATGACTGATTTTGATATGATTCTGGGTATGGATTGGCTAGAGAATTATGGAGGAACGATAGATTGCAAGAAGAAGATGGTAACCTTTGAGCCTGAGGGTGAGGACCCATTTGTATTCGTTGGTACTGTGCATGGACCTCGTATACCTATGATATCTGTACTTAGAGCTAGAGACCTATTGTAGGGTTGTATGGGGTTCTTAGCTAGTGTGGTGGATACCACTCAAGTCGTGCGAATGGGACCAAGACAAACCAGATTAGTCTGTGAATTTCTAGATGTGTTTCCAGAGGATCTGCTAGGGTTACCTCCACACAGGGAGAAAGAGTTTATGATCGAATTGGCGCTAGGGGCAGAGCCAGTGTCTAGGGCACCTTATAGGATGGCTCCAGCAGAACTGAAGGAACTAAATTTTCAATTACATGAGTTACTAGACTTGGGTTTTATCAGGTCCAATTTTTCACCATGGGGCTCACCAGTTCTCTTCATGAAGAAGAAAGATGGTTCTCTAAGGATGTGCATCGACTGTAGATAAATGAACAAGTTGACTATCAATAACAGGTACCCTCTGCCAAGGATTGATGATCTATTTGATCAGTAACAGAGTAGGACGGTATTCTCCAAGATAAATCTTTGATCTAGTTATCACCAGCTGAGGATCAGGGAGGAGGATATACCGAAGACAACTTTTCGCACCAGGTACGGGCATTATGAGTTTTTGGTGATGTCATTTGGACTGATGAATGCCCCAGCAGCATTTATGGATCTGATGAACAGGGTGTTCAAAGATTACCTGGTTTAGTTTGTGATCATCTTTATCAATGATATACTGGTATACTCTCAATTAGAGATAGAGCACAAGCATCATCTCAGCTTAGTACTACAGAGGTTGAGAGAACACAAGTTCTATGCAAAATTCAAGAAATGTGAGTTCTGGTTGCAACAGGTGACTTTCTTAGGTCACATAGTCAGCAAGGATGGAATTAAGGTGGATCCAGTGAAGATTGAGGTGGTCAGAGATTTGCCAAGGCCGAAGAATTATTAAGAGATCATAAGTTTCTTGGGATTGACAGGTTATTATTGAAGCTTTGTGGAGGGGTTTTCCAAGATTGTGTCACCACTGACAGAGTTGACACACAAGAATGAGAGGTTCATATGGTCAGACAAGTGTGAAGACAGATTCCAGAAACTGAAGAAGAGTTTGATCACTGCTTCGATTCTGAGTCTTCCTACGGATTAGGAAAAATTTGTGGTTAATGATGATGCCTCGAGGCAGGGCCTAGGTTGTGTCCTTATGCAAACAAGGAAGGTGATTGCCTATGCATCGCGTTAGCTAAAGGAGTATGAGCAGAGGTACCCCACACATGATTTAAAACTTGTAGTAGTATTTTTTGCACTGAAGGTATGGAGACACTACTTATATGGTGAGAAGTGTGAGATATACACAGATCACAAGAGTTTAAAATACTTATTCACCTAGAAGGATTTGAATATGAGGCAAAGACATTGGTTAGAGCTGGTAAAGGATTATGATTGTAAGATCCTCTATCATCCGGGGAAAGCCAACATAGTAGCAGATGCCTTAAGCCAGAAGGGTCCGTGATAGTTGTATAGTGTCAGGCAGATATCCAGGGAGTTGGCTGACGATATGACTAGAGCAGGTATTGAGCTAGTGGTGGGCCAGTTAGCCAACATCACCCTGCAATCTACTCTTTTGGAGAGGATTAAGGGAAAGAAGTTGAATGATCCACAGTTGGGGAAGATCAGAGGGGACGTCCTAGCTGGAGTAGCTAAGGATTACACAGTGTCAAGCATGGACTTATTGAGATACAAGGATCGGATATGCCTTCCAATGGACACTGATATTAGACGGGAGATTCTGGATGAATCTCATACTACCCCTTATTCTCTACATGCAGGCGCCATGAAAATGTACCAAGATCTGAAAGTTTTATATTGGTGGTATGGGATGAAGAGGGATGTGACTGAGTACATGGCCTGACCCTGTCAGCAGGTCAAGACAGAGCATCAGAGACCAGCAGGGTTGTTGCAGCCTCTGGATATCCCAGGGTGGAAGTGGGAGGACGACACGATGGATTTCGTGGTAGGATTGCCCAGGACAATGGGCAAACACGATTCAATCTGGCTCATCGTGGATCGGTATATGAAATCAGCTCACTTTCTACTAGTGAGGATGAATTACACGGTTGAACAGTATGAAGATCTCTATGTGAGAGAGAAAGTTCGCCTTAATGGGACCCCAAGGTCTGTCTTGTCTGATGGGGACCCTATCTTTACCTCCAAGTTTTGGGGAAGTTTGTAGAGGGCGATGGGTACATAGGTGAAGTTCAGTATCGCTTATCATCCTCAGACCGATGGTCAGTCTGAGAGGACTATATAGATATTGGAGGACATGATGAGAGCATGTGTATTGGGATTTCAATGAAAAAAGGTTATACAAAACCGTATAAAAAACGGTGAATAAAGTAACTAATTGGTAACTTATTAACATTTTAAGTAACCAAAATATTTCTTTTTTAAACCCAGAAAAACGAGAAAACCGGGATTTCAGGATAGTTTCAAATTCAAGTATATTACTTTTAGAATCTCGTATTTTTTGATGATGTGGCAAGATATTTTTGTTAATAAAATTTTGTAGGTAATTTTTGTAATTATTTTATATTATAGGTATATAATTGTAAAGATCCCAATAAGAAAAGAAGCAAATGAGGCCCACGTGGGTAATTTTGGGAAGGAGATTGAACTAACTTATCATCGTCATCTTTCCCAATTTAAGATAGACACGTACATACCAGAGATGAGAGAAAAGGAGGCAGCCACCATTGAGAGAAAGTAGAGAATGAAGAAGAAGAAAAGGAAAAAGAAAGAAGAGGAAGGATTCAAGAGAGGTGGACCATGTTGGGAACATTTTTTTTGGTTTGATTCTCTTACCCTTCTCCTTAATATTTTATTTTATTTTTCTTGTATTTTATAAACTATGATTTATTTTGCAATGGGTATTTTCGAGATATTGATTATGAGCTACACTTTTCATTGCTATGATAATTAATGAACTATACTATGTAATTTTGATACTTGTTATTGATGCTAAATGCTAATTGGGTTTTATTCATTCAAGTATTTTTCATGCTTAATGCTTGTCATTGCTTGATCGCCTTTAATGAGTAATTGAATTAATTGTGGCTACTAAAAAGGGTTATAAATAATTTCTTTTGATTTTAATTTTGTAACGATATAGACATATATTATTACATTGCATAATATTTTGGAATTGGTGCTTGGGAATGTATTCTTGTAATTAGATTGGCATAGACATATGTTAGTTTAATTAGAGAATTGATACCATAGTGACTTTGATGGAAGCCTATGAACTAAATTGGAATTCTAGATTAATTATTCCCAGTTTACCACAATATCATTGCAACATTAGCATCAGATTTACATTTAGGAGGAATTAATTATTCTAGCTCATCATCATTGTCTCGCACTCTCATTCATTTATTTACTTTCTTGTTTAGTTCTTAGGTTTAATCAAATCATTATCATATGCTTTATTCCAATTTGTTAAGTGTTGATTTTACACAATTTATTTTTAACACAATCCCTATGGATATGATACTCACTTATCACCTTATTACTTGTGTTGCTGACTGTGTACACTTGCACATTTATATTGCTAATTAATTTCGCAAAAGTTTACACGGCCCGTGCCGAGTGAGTGCATAGCGTACCCCCATAATGGCCCTGCCATGATGGCCTACATTCCGCATTATTATCGCCGAATCTGGCCCATGCCGATCACTCACAAACAAATTCAAGAAAATAGATGCTATAGATACAATTATAGAACAAGAATATAACATTTCAAACATATTCATTTCTTAGTTATAGCCACGTTCACAAGTCGGAGTCGATGCCCTAAACACGGTGCATGTGTCAGTTTTCTTACCTCGAGTCTTGTGCAGATAATAGAATGACCTCAAGGGCAATCCCTTTCTTGAGCCTTGCAAAAATCCTAGTCACAACATAAATGTTATTCTCGTTAAGTACTAAGTCTGAAAATGGGTTCTAGGACTAATCCCTAGCTCTCGGAACCTTCAATTCCATTCATCCGGGTGATGGAATTATCCTCTGAGCCTTATTCCCAAACTTTAAAAAGGAATTTTCACCCTGAAATTGTGCTGGCGCTACGGCGTCGACCCCCATGCGCTAAGGCGAGCAAAAGAGAATAATTTGCACAAATACCAGAATCCACGCCGCGACGCCCTAGCGAAAACCAAGAAAAATCTGGGTTTTTCCCTGCAACTTCTCAAACCCAAAAATCACCATATCCAGTTTCCCAACCAGTTTTCTGCAAAAACTCCAACCCTAAATAGATATACAATCTACATATACCCCTAAACATCAATAAACACTAATTTCTAGCCTAAGACTAACAATTAAGAAATTGGGGCCAAAATTTCCAACTTTTTCCCAAATCCGAAAAATTCTAATCAATCACAACAATTATTTGCTTTCAATCACAATTAAGGCCACAAAAACAGCTCTCAATTTTTTTCCACCATCAACAAGTAAATAGAAACATCCTTAGAATCCCTGAATTCGAGGCCAAAACTTAAACAATTTCTTCAAGAGCACCATAAAGAAAACGAAGAACAAGTGGGGAGAAAATCATACCTCTCCTCTGAAATCCTTGAATTCCTATGGTGATTATGGTCTCCAACAACCACAGTCCTTCCCCTTGAAGATTAATGCTTAGCCTTAAATTGTCTTAAGTGTTTGCCAGAACCTTAAGTCTAAAGAAAGAAAAAAAAAGAATAAGAGATAGATAGAGAGAGAGAGAGAGAGAGAGAGAGAGAGATGTATCGTGTAAGGGGAAGTGCTCAACACTTGGTCCAATTTTTGTTTAGTTTAATGATCAAAAGACCATTTTGCTCCTATCTTTGACATAACCTCAAAACTAAGCACAAGAGCATTTTGGTCATTTAGCTTAAATTCCCACTAAACATCAAATTTCACCACAACTCCAAATTTAATCAACTAATACACTAAAACCAAATATTCTACAATTAATTCCACTTACCGATACGTCCAAAAATATAAAAAAAATTCCCAAAATACCCTTAGGTTCGACCCGAGTCGGGCATTTATTCTCAATGTGAATTTTCTACTGAAATTGCTCGAAAGAATCCACCCAAGTCGAATATCACAAATATATCCACATAATAATGCAGTCTCAAGCATACAACATATAAAATTATAAATATACCCTCAACGGGTCAAAATTACAAAAATCCCCTTTCTAACAAAACCGGGGTTTTGAACACATTTAATTCACTCAATCATGCATTCTCAATCACATAAACATATAAATCACATAAATCAATTAATTCACACATAATTACCCAATGTGCCCTCCCGGCATGCTAATCAAAGAACTTAATTCTATTAGAATTTTCGGGACACTACACTAGGTTAGGCTTCTTTCCTCTCCATAACTCATATGGAGATATATTGTTATTTTTCATAGGTACTCTCATGTTAGGCTTATTTCCTCTCCATAACACAATTTAGCATGTAAAAGCATAGAGTTAATCATCTCAAGATAAGTCTTATTCCTTCTTTCAGCTATCCCATTTTGTTGTGGAGTGTATGGTGCAGTGCATTCATATATAATGCCATGTTGTTCACAAAACACATTTAAATTATTTGAAAAGTATTCACCACCTCTATCATTTCTCAGAGTCTTTATTTTCCTTTCCAAATGATTTTCTACTTCAGTTTTATAGATTTTAAATGCATTAAATGTCTCATCTTTACTCTTAAGTAAATACACATAAGTATACCTAGAACAATCATCTATATAAGTCATGAAGTATCTATTTCCTCCTCTAGTCAACATGTCATTCAATTCACATAAGTCGTTATGTATTAAATCTAGCAAGTATAAACATCTATCAACACTTGGAAAATATTTCTTTACTATTTTAGTTATTTGAAAAGTATTCACCACCTCTATCATTTCTCAGAGTCTTTATTTTCCTTTCCAAATGATTTTCTACTTCAGTTTTATAGATTTTAAATGCATTAAATGTCTCATCTTTACTCTTAAGTAAATACACATAAGTATACCTAGAACAATCATCTATATAAGTCATGAAGTATCTATTTCCTCCTCTAGTCAACATGTCATTCAATTCACATAAGTCGTTATGTATTAAATCTAGCAAGTATAAACATCTATCAACACTTGGAAAATATTTCTTTACTATTTTAGATTTAGCTCATAATTCACATTTATCATGCTCATTCACATCCCAATTAATCTATCAACATTTAACAACTCTTTTAATTGTGCTATAACCTATATGAGCAAGTCTATTATGCCACAAAATAATAGTACTAGAATTAATCATATTGCAAGAATTAGATGCCATATAATTATTGTCATTATCAAGAGTACAACGTTTGATCATTCCATCACATGAATAAACATTTCCCACAAAAGTGCCCAATTTAGTCAAAATGAGTTTTCCAGATTCAAACTCCATTTTGATACTGGATTTACTCAATAGACTTCCACTCATAATGTTTCTAGTCACGTTGGGAACATAGGAAACATTAGTTAGGATCACTTTCTTTCCATTAGTGAAGTACACATCAATGCAGTCCCATCCAAGTACCTTGGATCTCTTTTCATTTCCCATTTGGACTTCAAGTCCCACCTTTGCACTTTCATATGTTTTGAAAAGAGTTTTATCATAGGTTGCATGAATGGCGGCACAAGTATTATACCACCATCCTTGCACTTTTTCTTGAGTTGTATTAACTTCACTCATGGTTGCGATGATCTTAACATCAAATGCATTGGCCTTGGTATCCTTACTTAGGTTTGTAATGATCTCAACATCAAATGCATTGACCTTAGTGTCTTCACTTTCTTTTGCAATGATCTCATCATCAATTTCATTGACATGTTCACCTTCTCTTAAGATTGCATTAGTCTCATCACTACATGCATAAACTATGTCAATTCTCTTTAGAGTTATCATACATTCCTCATCGAATGCATCAAATTCAACTAAAGTCATAGAGATCTCATCATCAATTTTATTAACCCTAATCTCATTATGGTTAATTTTACATTTACCATATCTCAGATGATGATCAATAACTTTATGAATAAAACAAGTATAACAATAACCCTTGAATGGTTTATTAACATCCACCATTGTACCCTTAACATAAACAATAAACTCAAACTCACAAAAATATGGCAACAAACACATTTCATTCAAATTCTAGAAATCTACACATTTAGAAATAATGAATTTGATGATATCAATCTCCTTAAGTATGTAATCTCATTCAGTTGTCTCATTCTTTGTTGATGAAGACTTTGAATCCATTTTATGTACAGCATATCCAAATAGAGTTTTCTTTGATCTCTCATGGTTATGTCTTCAACACAAACCAAATCTTAAAGCAAAGATTTGAAAGTTGTAGAAGATGAACACATTTTCCTCATTGTTGATTATGCAAAATACAAAAAAAAAAAAAAAATTAGAATATAGAGATTTTGATTGTTGGGAATTTTTGACTTTATACATTCTTAATCAACAATGCATAATAGGAATAGTTCAATTTTACAAACCCTAGATGCAAATCAAAAACTTAGTCAATGTATGAATGAAAATCTTGATAATCAAAGAACCATGTTCATGGTATGATGCAAATCTTGATTATAATTGTTTAAGTGATTAAATGATTATAAGAAGAATTTAAAAACATTAAATCATCAATACTAAATACATAAACTGTAACTCCCCGGTTAGCCAAGATCGTTACAGTGTGTGTTTTAAATAGTGCTTAACTCACTAAACGAGTCATCACGCCATAAAAGTGCAACTAAATGTGATTAACGGTCCAAGGTTAAAAATTTCGGTCAAAAGGAATGGATATTTCATTAAAATGTTAAGTTGTACATGGGATCCCATAATAACTGCTTACAAAGTTGTTTACAGTTCCAAAAATGTCATTACAACTCAAAAGTTACAACCCGTCGACCTAAGCGGAAAAAATAGGCTTTAACCCTAGTTCCTCTGAGAAACCTTGGTCGTGGTGGTAAAGCAGCCGCATATGTACACGTCGCCACCTAAGGTCTCCAACTCATGGCTAGTCCAGCTTTCCTTTCCCCTTACATGCACCACACATCACCCTTGAGCCAAGGCCTAGCAAGAAAACTTAAACATGCTCATAAGCAATTAATAATACATTCCTAAACATAATAAAAATGCCTAGCAGTAGTAACCCTACACATGCATACATACCGTTTTCCAAGTACATGATTAATAAATCACACTGGGGCACATCGCCCTAGGATATGGGACTAATAAGTCACCCCGGGGACATTGCTATCCTCTATATAACCATCCTTGGAGTTGGCCCAGCGTACCTGACACATTAGTTTTCCACGACCATTGGGTTGGACAAGCGTATAATGCGCTCCTGATTAGGTTTAACCATATCGAATAGCGCTCAGTGCGCTATTGCTACCTTTGACTCATAAGTTAGTGCTTTTTGACCAGCGCTATTGCCATCCTTGACTGATAAGTCAATGCTTCTCGACCAGCGCTCAGCGCTATTTCTGTTCTTGACTCATAAGCCAAGCCTTTTCCAATTATACAATGTTAACAGGAATTCATCACATAACAAATATCCATATACAGAGCACTCAACATGCTTAATCAATCATTCATAGGCATAATCATAATCATGCACATTTACAAGGGTCCAAGCCCTAATCAAGTCTGTATTCAACATTCGGGCCAAGCCCTAATCATGTACATCACATATTGGGTGCATTTTTCTTACCTCAGGTCCGAGTGTAATATAAAATAAGAATGACCCACGAGCATGATCTTGATAATGAGTCCCTAACAGTAACCTAATCATAACCAAATATAGAATCACGTTAATAATGAGCAAATAAAGGTTTCCGGACCGAGTCCTAGCCTCCGGGACGTCAAATTATAATAAACCAGGTAGTAGAATCAATCCCGAGCCCTCAAGTTTGAATTATCGTAATTAAAACCTAAGGTGGCCAAAAATGACTAGGCAGGCACTACAAGAAAAAATGCTTTTAGTAACACTAAAAATGTGTTATCAAAACCTACGATAACACTTTCTGATGTGTTAAGACAGACTATGTTATCGTAGGTCAGGGTACTTTACATAACACTTTATCAGTGTTATACAGATGTGTTATTGTACTGTCAACGATAACACAATTTCTGTGTTATTTTAATATATAGATAAGTGTTTAATTATGTTATTTATAGTCGATACTATAACACTTTTTTTGTGTTATACTACACTTTAGTACAACACTTTTTTTGTGTTATACTACACTTTACTATAACACATTTTTTGTGTTATACTATACTTTAGTATAACACATTTTTTGTGTTATACTTCACTTTAGTATAACACATTATTTGTGTTATATAATGAAGTTTCCATAACACAATTCTTTGCATAAAAAGTGTTATTGTAATATATATTATAACTCAATTTTCGTATTATTGTTATATTTAGATTTATTTAAATTCTCATTATATATTTTATTTATATTACACTAATTTATGCTATTATATTTTAATTTTTTTTTATATAATTAAAATTAGCTTTCTAATATATACTAGCATCATCAAGTGAACTTGATTTTCAAATTACAAAAAGTAACAACATTCTACATTGAATTAACAATCCACAATTTAGTTTAAAACATGCAACACTGTCATCAACAACAAAATATTCTTTAATTATTCAAGGAGTCTAAAATTTACTACTTTCAACACAGAAATAACGCTTCGCTGGATTTTTCCTCTACTTCTGCATCATCCATTGACAGGTTCTTAGAATTGTAGCTGTTTGACGGTTCTTCAATAACCTCTTTTTCAAATCCATTTTCCTTACAATTCTGGAGCTTAACTGAAGGACGCGTTCTCATCAAAGGTGACAACAATCTAGTAACAGCGGCTTCAACATTGGCTCCACATATTGGCTCTTTTAAATAAGTAACAAAAGGGGTACCGATAAGCTTTCCCTGACAACCCTTAACACTGTCTGACGGGCACCTGAAAAATCCAACTATCTAAGTTAGGAAATCCAGCAGAAGTCTAACAAGCAGTCTGCGTAGATGATCCAAGACATAAAATGACTAGGTTACAAAAAATTAAGACACATATTTCTAAAAAGCAGATAATATAGCCAGTATTATCCAGTCAACACTTGACTTGGAGCGCTTGAACTTTATTCATACGGACTTCAGCTTCTTAATGAACAAGTAGCCAATAATTATTTTAATTGATACTATAATCCCCTTATGAAATTACTTAGTTAAAGCTATTTTTCAATAGATGGATTGGCAACACAAGTTTGTACATCACATGTTTACCAGTGCTATTTACCAATTACATAAGGATAGGGATGCAAGCTTACTTTTCATGTGGTCGATGAATTATTTCAACTCTAGATCTTCCCACGACATTTTTAAAAAGTCTATAAGTGGTCATCCTCCTTAATTGGAGCCAATAGCTCTGAGGGGTTTTCCAAATATCGAAAAATCTTATGTTCATAAACCTGGCAATCGAAATTACAGTTACTCAACCACTAGAACTAAAATTAAGGGAATAAATAAAATAAATTGTAGCAGATATCAATGGAAACCAAATTTACCTCTGCAAGCAGAAGAATCTCATCAGCATTCAAGCAACAAGCAACAAGCATTACTTAGTTGTTCACTAAGATCTTTACAGCAACCTTGCTTTAGCAAACTAACAGTATATAGCATAGGAAGACCACTTCCATCGCCGTAAAACATAGTCACAGTTATAATCAATAACCAAAACAGAGTGTTAGTGGCACCACACATATGAGAACATAATTTATAAGCAAGAAAGTTTCATGCACCTTTAAAAAAAAATACAAATTTCAAGCCATGCTAAGTCAAGGTAATTTCAGCAGCAAAAAAAATTGTCAAGCTAATTAATAAGTACTATTATATCTAATAAAATATATACAATATAAGAAATACATGCCAATAGAAATATCTTGATTGCATAGATACAAAAACAGCATTAAATAATCTAAAAGGTTAAGTTGATAAACAATATTGTAGTATGTACTACTTAACAATACCAAACAATGTAATTAAAGTTCCTATTAACTGCTACAGTGAGTTAAATTTTGACTAATTCTATATAAATATATCTTGCATTATACACAAAGCCATGTCCTAAAGAAGTTACCTTCCCTTCTTCACTTTGTCAGATACAGCTCTATAAGCATACTTCCACCAAGAACGAGGATCAGATTTCACAGAAACATGTGGACAAAAATGCACATATTTTAAGCGTTGATTAAAGGCAGAAAAGTTATCAGCCAGTTTTAACATATCCTTGTATCTATCCTGCAACAACAAGATACTAAAAATTTTCAAGGCCAATCAAAACATGCCTCCAAGTATCCAATCATAGTTGAATTATGAAATTAAACCTTTGATAAACAGAGAATGACATCATCCATAATATACTTTGCATTTTTCTATAATTGGTTCCAGAATATAAGTGTGTTGTTTGACAATTCTATCAGCAGGTTTGCCTTCTTCAGTGCCATATCTAAAAACCTGAAGCAAATAAATGATCAAAGTTTCATAGTTTGAAAATGCCATCAACATATGTAACTGGAAGAATAAACTAAATATTGGTTCTACCTGGACCCACTCAGAAGGAAGCTAAGAGTTTCTCCAAGGTCACACCTGCTGCAAATGGGTGACCAGGATTGCTAGAGAATAGGAAATTAAAATTCAGACAGAAAATAAGAATGTTAAGATTCCAAAACATAAAATTTAACTTGCTATTACACACCTTTCACTATCCTCGTATCTGATATGAATATTTGAAATTGAGAGTTTCAAATTTCCAACTATAGTGTTGATAAAGGAACCCAACCATGATTGATTCTTCAAATAAAAATATATACATATTAATACAGTTATAATCATAATTGACAACCAAATATATGTATAAACATATGTATGGTTCAAAAAGATCAAAAGGTAAATCCTAGAAAAGAATAACATCACAACATTTGAATACTACAACCAAAACTTGATACAATATTTGTTATCAAAGATTCAAAAATAGCACATAAGACGCTTAAGAACCAAATACTAGTTACAAAGACCCATTACCAATTAGAAATAATATGAGCATCCTATGCAAACATAAGTGCTAAAGTTCAAAGATAAGAAAATTAAGAACCTCATTTCTGAAAGCCTGGCTAATTTGAGCAGCAGCAAAAGGAAGCTTGTTCCCATTGTAATATTACAAGTCTTTGAAGTTAACAAATATGCCCTGTGCAGTTTCTGGCCACATGAACCTACAGCAGAGGAGATTTAATTACATATCATTACTGACCAAACAGGAGTCTTAATAAAAAAGAATCGCTAAGAATAATTAGTACCAAAATGTAACGTGCTCACCCAGGGCTCAAGCCAGATTAGAATCTGACCTTGCAAAATGGGTCTAATATAAGAAATAACAACTAAATCAAACAGAAAATAATAGCTTAAAAAATATCATATTTTCTTTGGTCGTCTTGATTGTAAATGTCCGTATGGAACCTGAGTATATTAGTTCTCCTTGTGTCATTTGAAAATTTGTTCATGGACACCATTATCAACTCAACTATAAATAGAGGTTGGAAAAATGGTATACTTACAGTTAAACCCTCGCATTTATCATGAAGACAAACTGTTTCATTCAACACCTCACCAACTCCTCTTGAATCATCATGAAGTAATCTCCTACAAAATCAAAGCAGCTTGTTCGAAGTCATGAGGAAGCAATCCTAGGTGATTAAATCAAATGCATTAAACCAGGGAATAATAATTAATCTTGAAAAAAAATCAAAGAGAATAGAAACCTGTGGAGCATAAGCTTTATCTGACCATCCACTAAACTGGCTCCCCCAACTGAATGGTCAACCAACACTGACAGTTCTGAGATACTGTCTTGCATGTATATTCCAAGATTAATCTGAAAAATAATAACAAAAGGCAAGAAAGCAGTCAGAAATATAATACATAGACAATGCTGAACATGAGAAAAACAAAAACAAAGCATATGTTTTTGGATTTCCTCTCAAAAACTGAATTGAGACAGTTGAACTAAGTACATGCTCAATAATTGATACTTACTATAAAAACTGTAAAATGGAATGGAGGTAAGATCAATGCAGCATATAGATTTTTGGTTCTCTTAGTTTCAGGAGTTTGTTTACATTTCTTCCTGTTTTTGCTATAGATTTCTCAATAGCTTGCTCCTATACCAGACTCTATATTTCCATATTTCCATAATCTCCTTTCTAGATTATTATCAGTCACAATATAAGTTGTAATTGTACAACTATGTTATTCATTTTCTGGTTTATAATAACAAAATTTTATTGAAGAATTCAAATAAGAAGAACATCTGGGAATTGAAGCTAATTCAGAGAATGATTATGCTAACTAAAATGTAATAAAAGCCAAGAGAAGACAGAAGAGTAAACAACATTGTAAGAATAAAAAAGAATAGTACTTGAAACAGGAGTAGTTTAGAAATATATTATTAAAATGATATCTAGACACCAGATGAAATTGATGATGGTTCCACTATAACAGCTAACAAAACAGTTGCCCAACATCAAAATTTTAGCATATCTAGAAACTGTAGCTGCTTCAACCTCTCCACACATAATTAAAGATGCCAAAAATTATCAAATAGAACATAAGAAATTCAAATTTAATAATTCAATATTTCTGCAAATTTAAACATTAAAGGAATTACTAAGCACAAAGTTTAAACCCGTCCAACAACTAAAAGATTTGGTATATGTGCTCATAATCACAATTGGTGGAGGGAGAAGAACAAAAATTATTCCCATACTTCCCACTTCCCAGGCACCATAATCAGCTCTAAACATAAAACTCCAAACAAGCTGGACTGTTTTGTTAAATGGGTAATCACATGCATGTATATCAAATTACCAACAATGCAGAACACACAAAATCTTATATGTCTGTGTTAGTGAAAAAGAGAAATTATTTACCACAACTCTTCCACACTGTTCTGTAATGGAGTACCAGTAATCAACAACTTGTTCTTGGTGCTAAATTCCTGTCAATCACAGCACTAGCAAATGGTAACAAACTAAACTTGAAAAGGAAAGATAAAATGGGAAGTTGTAAATTCAATTGCCATGATTAACCTACCGAAAGTGTTGTATACAACTGTGCTTCACTATTTTTTAACCTGTGTGCTTCATCAACCATCAGATAGCACCACTTGATCTTTGAAAGGACAACTTTATCTTTCAGAACTACTTCATATGTAGTTAATAGTGCATTAAACTTTATTGGCCTGCCAAAATTTTTGTTATTGTAGAATTCATACTGCTAACAAACCTGCATCCAACAGAAAACTTTTAAGAAAAAATGAGGCACTAATTATGATAGCACTAAAAGAGACAATGGTCACAGGTCCGTGACCTCCTCCCAAGTTATTAAAAAACCCTCACTTATGATGGGCACTTTTTGACATAGAAAAAGTAATCATAATGCAGCATGTAGACTGTTACTAATATTAAAATATTTACATTAAACATCTATGTGACATATACCAATATACATGTAATGGAAAAACTTAAACTCACCTCTTGACTTGCACGAGTACCAACATATACAATAATATTCATCTCAGGTAGCCACTTCCTAAATTCTTTTGCCCAGTTTGACAATGTGGATAATGGTACAACAACAAGAAATGGCCCATGGATATGTTGAGCATTCTCTAAAGAGAACAAACAAAACCTTGATCTCAAGTCTATCTCTAAAGAAAAACTCATGACCTCAAATTTCAAGAAATTTTCAAAATAACTACATTTACACCTGTAAAAACCCAAGCATGGATACTGACTGAACAGTTTTACCAAGACCCATCTCATCAGCTAAAATAACATTAGTATCATTTCGCCAAATGCAAAAAGAAAGAGATTTTAAACAGATAACTGCCAAAGTATAATACTTTTACGGTGACACTTAATCATGGAAAAATAGTTCCAAATAAAATGACATACCTATTAACAAGAAAATTCAGACCCTCAAGTTGATAATCACGCAGCTTTCCTCCCCTCAACCATTCAGGCTGCTCATCAAGCTTCCGTAAACTTGCTAAACATTAAAAATGCACCCATTATGTCTGTTGCATATGACAAACCAAATTCTCGACAAAGATACAATGTTTAAAAGCATAGTTGAAATAAAAATCATAGTAGAAATAAGCTGTGTTTAGCAAACTAATGTCTGGAGACAAGTGCACAGTTAAAATGTACTCCTCCCACATATAAAATAAAGATAGTATTTACATTACTAAAAAGTTTGCCTATATTTCTTTGTATAAAATACCAACGTGTTCTTTATATTTCATATTTTCTATCTGAATAAAACTGGTTCATTAAAAAAATAATGAAATGTTTGCCAATACAGAAGAAATGGCAGGATCACAAAGTTGATGCATATGAGCATCAAAATGGTTGTATTTACCTACTTTTGTTCATATTTAGTAGAAAAGAATGACATTGGAACTTTCATAGGCCACTCAAATTTGAGCACACCATCGTTCAAGTTTTTAAAACTCCAAAGAAATACCAACCTTTGCTCTTTTTACCCTGGGGATCTACCAATTTCCCCTGTACAGAAATTTCACAGGCCTGCTCATAGATGACACACTACAAGCATTAGTAAAATATAGAAGCACTTTCTACTTGAGTGAGAATTTGTGTCTGCATACAATCAAAACCCAGTGAAGTAAACTACCCAATGAGCTCAAGGCCAAAACAATGAAGGAAATCAACCCTAAAAAGCAAGAGCAGAAACAACACAAACTAGGGATCCAAATGCATATTCATCTGATGCTAACAAATGATGCATTGCATGATAGCCTTGGTTGAGGATCAAAATGCTGGATAAACCTACACAGTTTTAGGAATGTAAAAGGCTCAAGGGTAGAAAACTACTTATGGAACCATCGGTTGACATCTAATGCAGTGAATACATACTTGAGCAGAATACCAATATTTTCCACAAAAAAGAAAAATAAAACGTTCCTATGTCAATTTTTGTTTTCTTTCAATAAATTGTTAGAAAGATACAATTTTTCAAGACAGAGCCTCCGAATAATGAAAATCGCAAGCTAAAACTTAAATTCACATGCAGATATGCTATGCACTTAAATTAGTAAAGAGAACAAAAGGGCTAGGAACAAGATGATGATGATAATGATCAAACAATTATGCTGTAGTGATAGAAACCTACAGAGCATTTAACTGCAAAAATGGGATGAGGAAACACTGAAAAAAAATCATTAACTCACTAAGAGCAACTTAATTTCATTAGTATAACAACACAAAACCATAACAGAAACCTACAGAGAACTACTTTACTATAACCAAAAAGTGAAATTTATGGAGAACTTTTCGAGCCCATAACAGAAACCATAACAAACTTCAACCATCAATAGAGGAAAACTCATGAAGCAAAAACTAAGATGCTACAGTATTAGTGAACTTCTAACTTGAATAAAAAAAATTCAGACAAATAATCACAAACAAATTGATCTCAGATAAAAAGGCTAACACAGAGAGCTTGAGAAAGAGAGAGAGAGCTCAATGAATGAGGAAAGACTCATCCTAGTCTTCCCTGTTCTTTCATGCAGTGCCAATGACTCTGAATTCGAAAAACAAGGCTAGTATCAATACCTAGCACACATTCATCAAGAGAACAAGTTACCCCAACATGAAGCCAAACTCAACCATTTGAAGCAAAAACATAGATAGATAAAAACATAAACAACACAACAAAATCATTTGATTAGGGGTTATTTGGATAGAGTATTTTCTGATTAAGAAATTGCGTGAAAAACTGAAATGAATGACCCTCTAATCAAGACTAAAATAATTTTTTTTTTTTTTTAAATACCATATCTGAGTCTCCTACAAGACCTTTGGGTGGTGATAGAGATGTACAAAGTCATTTTACAGGCAAACCACCATAAATAGTTTGAAGAAAAAAAAAATTAATTCAAATATGGTATCATACATATAAAACTACATGTAGCTTACTGGCCAGGTCAATCAACTAAAGGCTACTGTATTAACATGTAGCACAATATATGTAGTCTAAGCTAAACCCATGATATTCCTCCACAAGAAAATAGTTTATTGACAAAGTTAAACATATTCTTATTCATTTCCATTTATAATGTGTACTTGTTAACCAATTCTAGTTAACCAATTCATTAACCAATTCTAGTTTTTGTACTTGTTACAGTTTCAGCATACAATAAATACATCATCAAATGTTCACATTTAATTTAACAGATTAAAGAAAAACAACAACAAAAACAAAACAGAAAAGAACTAATCGAAGAGGGCTGACGTGCAAGAGCAAGCTTTAGTCCTGTCTCTATATCTGGGATACTTGGAACTAGTACACCTGGAGTGTCCAGTACATATATGCTCGGCTGATGAGCAATCTGTACCCAAAAAACAAAATAGTTTTGAATAAAATTAAAGGAACTAGAATCTAAAACTTGTCATTAGGAGATATAAATATCTTAAAATGCATATAACCAAAACATGAATCCTAAGAGTAAAGAATGTTTATGCACCCTCAATTTTTCTTGACAGTAGAAAGGAAATCAAACACAAAAACTACTTCACCTTGAAACCAGCAATATCTTGAGTAACATCAGGCAGAGGACCTACTGTTGCTCTCTTATTCTTCCCTTGCACTTAGTAAACAAAACTCAACAAAATCATTTTTGGGTTCAACTTAAATATCAGTCCAGACAAAATCTTAATCACATCTTACCAGGAAAGTAAGACAACACAATTTGATGAATGGAATTAATCAAAGCAAATTTTCCAACACTAGGAACCCCAACAACCATAACAAGCAGAGTTGGCTCTTTCAAAATCGCTTCCTTCAATTTAAACTCCACCAGCTCAAGAAGCTTCGGTACATACACGCATATACATTACATGCCATTAAAATCAACAGAACACGAAAGCAAAACACTATTAAGGAGTATGAACAAACTGAAGAAAACTTACTTACCTTCCTAACATAAGTCTTACTGTGTGCATTTATGGGAATACAATCTTGTTGGAACGATTCAAAATGACGAACCCATTCCTACAGAAACGAAGTCCAATATACAGAAATAACAATAATGGATAATAAATAAATAAAAAATGAAAATGATTACCGGCATGATATTGGGATTGGCAAGGTCCTTCTTATTGAGAGCAATAACGCGTCGTTTGGCGGAGAGGTGAGATTGAAGGTCCTGGTTGGCAGACGACAGGGGAATTCGAGCATCGCGGACCTCAACGACAAGGTCAGCTTGCTTGAGTCGATCGCGAATGGCGCAGGAGGTTGCGGCCTTGTGACCAGGGAACCAATTGATAACTCCACCGCCGCCGTTGAACCCCATTTCTCCTAAACCCTTCTTCGCGAATTTCTTTACACCCATCTTTTTGTTTTAGCTAGAAAACACTGTGAAGTGGTCAAGTCTATATTCGAACGGGTTTGGCGAATGAATAAATTAGGAGTTAGTCGAAGCTGGAGGAAGGGTGGTGGCAGCTGCCGAGTCGAGGTTGTAGTGACTGTGAAAGAATGAAGGTGGAAAGAGAAGATAAGAGAGATAGGTCTACGGGAAAGACCGAGAGAGTACGAGAGAGATAGACCGAGAGAGACCAGGAAGAGAAAGAAAGAAAGATTGAAGAAATGAGTATAGGGGAAATGGGTACACGGGAAAGGAAGAAAAAACTTAGGGTTTGGCGCCTGAAATTTTTACCTTGCCGCCTAAATTTGTCTCATATACAATAACTCTTTTTAAATACTATTATAATCATGTGTTATGGTAATGGGGGTTTGGTGTAGTGAGGCTTCGACTTGACCCTAAGGGTTGCGACATGCCTTCTAGAAAAAAAGCCCCCTGTCTGAAATTCAAGATGCAGGCTGCAACATGCCCCTGAGGGCCGCGGCATGCCTACCTCGATAGAACCGCCTCTATGCCCTGGGTTCACACGGGTCGCGACGGCCAAAAACAGGATCGTGGCGCGGCCCTTCGAACCCTGTTTTTCCAGTTTTTTCTTCAGCCAAACTCAACCAAAAACCACCCCCAATCATACCCAAAACCATTACTAAATCCCAGCACAACCTCAACATCAAACTAGAAACAAAACCCAAGCTTAAACACATTCAAAACACCACCAAAAAGCTCAATCAAATACCTTGAACCTCAAGGTCAAGAACAACCAAAACCAAAATAGAATTCAAACAAAACAGAGTTTACAGCTTACCTCAATTGTGAGTCTAAACCCCTAGCTATAGAAAATCCATCCTAGACCTCAAGATTTCAATTCCCATGCCTTGAATTCACTTATTTCTCCCTCAAAATAATCAAACAATGATAGAGAGAAGGAAGAGGAACAATCGAGAGAAAGGGAGAGAGAGTTGTAAGTGTTCTGTTCTATTTTTGCTTCCTTCAGCCAAGGGAGAAAGTGACTAAGTCACTACCTTTTTGTCCAAAAGACCTAAATGCCCCTAGGGCCAACTCTCTCTCTCTCTCAAAGCCCCTCAAGGGCAATTTTGTCATTCACCACGTACCCCATTAATCATAATTAACGTCTCACAATTCCCGTTACTTCCAATATCCTCAATTAATTACCAAATAATTTCTCATTATCTGCTCAATCCCAGTAATGTACTAAGTACCAAATTACCCCTAGGCTCACCCTAAGCCCGATATTTTACCCCGTTATGACTAAACCGCTAACTTGCTACCTAGGATTGCCTCATGCCGAGTATCTTAAACATATCTGGATAATAATGTGGTCTAACACATATATGCATACATATACAGTTATGCCCTCAATGGGCCAAAATTACTAAAAATGCTATTCTAATAAGAAACAGGCCCACCTACATGCCATTACAACCATATAATAATACAACTCACATAATCATGCATATAATCACATAATAACACAATTAACCTGTTATTGCCCTCCTGGCCTCCTAATTAAGGCACTAAGCCACATTAGGGAATTTGGGACGTTACAACTATCCCTTCTTTACAGGAATTTCGTCCTCAAAATTTTACCTGAACAGCTCGGGATACTGATTTTGCATATCTGACTCCAGCTCCCAGGTCGCTTCCTCGACCTTGCTATTCCTCCATAATACCTTAATCAAAGGTATAGTTTTGTTCCTCAGGACCTTGTCCTTCCTGTCTAGTATCTGGACTGGATGTTCCTCATAGGAGAGATCTGCCCCAAGCTCCAGATCTTTGTAACTCAACAAATGAGTCATGTCTGACACATATTTCTGAAGGGCCAAAATATGAAATACATTGTGTATGGCCGACAGTTCCAGAGGTAAGGCCAACCTATATAGGCCACTTGACAAATGTAATGACCCACTACTCTAGACTTTTGGACCATTAACGAAACTATACATACAAAGCCTTAATAGAACTTACATTTGCGAAAATACCATAATTTTATTAAGTAACTTGTAAAAATAAGAGTTACTTACAAAATATCAAGAAGGATATGGGATCCCATTGTTTGAAAAAAAAAACATAACATGATTTAAAAATAAAAGGGTTACATAGTAAGTGCGGAAAATACATATAAAGACCATAAACAAATGACTACATCCTCGAAATCGAACTCTCAACTCCTTGAATCCGTTCATCACCGATACACATTCTCTAAGCGTCCACGAATCTTACCGCCTCTAAAGTTATTTTCCTGCACATAAAACAAAAAGGAATGATCCTAATGCCCAGCAAGGAAAATCTAACACATAGTCATAAACATAAATTTCATAATAAACATAAAGACATATCATAACATAAGAAACATAAGATAACATATAGAACATATAACATATGCATTTCTATCCTATTTTCCTTACCAAAGTTACCGAGATAAGTGGATAGCGTTGGGACTTTGGAACACTCCTAATAACCATTGTGAAAAGAGTGAGTCTAATGAAGAAAAATAGATGAAAAGGAATGGGAAGACTAAACCATTGAGAAACATACTTACCAAAACTTATGTGCTCAAGAACTTAGATTTCCTAACCAAAATAAAGATTAAGGTTAGAGGCTGAGTAGAAGACTATGAGAACTTAAAAGAACAAATATAGAATTGAGCTAGAGTTTTGGGTTACCTTGAAGACTTGTAAGACCAATCTACACCTCATTCCGAAATACTATAAAACCTTACTTCCCAAAGTGTTTGATAAGCTTATGATGATCAAGCTTATGATTTCCCCAAACCAGGTGTTTACACTCTCACACTCACTTAGCACTTGCAGCCTCTGAACTTAGAGCAAAAGATGAATAATGGCTGGGTATTAGGTCCTATTTATAGAGTTTAGGAATGAAAGGATCTTGATATTACTTGAATAAAAATAATAGCTTTTTAAGTGAAAATAATTTGAATAATCGTTCAGCAGAGGCTGAAGACTCGTTCAAAAAGATGCTGGACTTATCAAGAGGTTGAATGGCTGAAAGGAAAAAGAATTCAAAAACTTTCAAAACATACTGAAGGAGGCGATATATCGCCCCCTGTAGGCGATATATCGCCTGGGCCAGTATGCCCGAGGCAGTCGTGCATCGTCTCGTGTTTTCCGTATCTACATGCTGCGATATATCGCCCCCTATAGCTACGATATATCGGCACACGCTGATTAATTAAACACGAAATTACACATTTTTAGCTAAGTTTGAATGGAGTAAACAGCCTTGACTAAGCCCTCAACGTATTCAAAGCTGCTGACTGACCCTATAGCATTCAAACTTTACTCCTTATTAAATTTAATCCTCAAAATACTTAATCCTTAATCACCCATTCATAACATGTGCTTAAAATCCTATTGGTCCTTATCTAAACCTTATAGTATAATAAATATTATCCTTAATATCAGTCATATAATCAAACCTTAGGTTAACATTAATATTCTTAAACTATAGGTTAAACTTAGAAAATCTATAAGTACTACTATGAGTGTCCAAATAATTCCCGGTCTGAACCAAAAATCCACAGTTACAAAGATAATACTATACATACTATAATACTACTAAATAATTAGCTAAGTAAAGTTCTTGGACTCTACAACAAATCCTTTCCAGGATCTCAAATGGTCCTCCAAACCTAGGGCTTAGCTTGCCCTTCTTCCCAAACCTCCTCACCCCTTTCCATGGTGAGACTCTAAGGAAGACATAGTCTCCCACTTGGAACTCCACGTTCCTACATTTGGGATTAGCATAACTTTTTTGCCTGGTTTGAGAAGCGAGCATCTGAGCTCTGTTCTTCTCAATAGCCTCATTGGTCCTCTGAACTGCCTCATTACCTAAGTATCTTCTTTCTCCTGTCTTATCCCAATGAATGAGAGATCTGCATTTCCTACCATACAACATCTCATAAGGAACCAATCCAATGGTCGACTGATAGTTGTTATTTTAGGAAAACTCTATCAAAGGCAAATAATTTTTCCAAGACCCATCAAAGTCCAACACACATGTTCGCAACATGTCCTCTAATATCTGTATCGTCCTCTCAGGTTGGCCATTTGTCTGACGATGATAAGCATTACTGAACTTCAACTATGCACCCATGACCTTCTACAAACTTCCCCAAAACTTGGAAGTAAATGTGGGGTCCCGATCTGACTCGATCGACCTCGGAGCCCCATGAAGGCACACTATCTCTCTCACGTAGAGATCTGTGTACTTGTCAATTGAATATGTCGTCCGCACTAGTAAGAAGTGATCCGATTTGGTGTACTGATCCATGATAACCCACACTGAATCATTTGACCCACAGTCCTAGGTAACCCCACCATGAAATCCATCATGATGTCCTCCCATTTCCACTCTGGGATAGCCTTGCTGGTCTCTGATGTTCAACCTTAACCTGTTTACATGTCAAGCACTTAGCCACATATTCTGTCACATCCCTCTTCCTTCCAGGCCACCAATATAACGATCTCACATCCTGATACATCTTCGTGGTGCATAGATGCAAAGAGTAAGGGGTAGTATGAGATTCATCCAGAATCTTCCGTCTAATAACAGTGTCCATTGGAACACAGATCTGACCCTTGTACCTCAGCAAGCCTATATCTGACAATGTATAATCCCTAGACACTTCAGCTAGGTTGTCCCCTCTGATCTTTGTCATTTTTGGATCACCCAACTGACCTTCCTTTATTCTCTCCAACAGTGTAGACTGTAGTGTGATATTGGCCAACTGGCCCACCAGAAACTCTATACCAGCTCTGATCATATCCTCTGCAAACTCTATAGGTATCTGTCTCGCACTGTATATCTGTCCCAGACCCTTTCGACTTAAAGCACCTGCCACCACGTTGTAGGGGTGAACATTTGACCCGCAAAAGCCACCCGA
This sequence comes from Humulus lupulus, assembly GCF_963169125.1. Lineage (NCBI taxonomy): Eukaryota > Viridiplantae > Streptophyta > Magnoliopsida > Rosales > Cannabaceae > Humulus > Humulus lupulus. The sequence goes on along the minus strand of NC_084796.1, from coordinate 33,260,348 downwards.
CCCGAACCCCGAGAACCCAAATTTTTTAAAAACCCATTTATTTCGGGCTTAATTCGACCCGAACCCAAAATATGTCAGGTCCGTTTCTGGTTTTAAAATGCACTAATTTCGGGTTCGGTGTAACCCGAACCCAACCAAAATTTAAAAAAAAATCTGAAAAAATGGTATTTTTGCAAGATTGGATTTTTTTGGCCCAGAACCCAGCAGGCCCAGCTCAACCCGAAACCCAACCCAAAAAAACCCGAAACCCGAAAAACCCAAAAAAAATCGGATCGGTTTCGGTACCATTTTTCTCCACCCGAAAACTGCAAAACTCAAACCCGAAAATCCAACCTGTGTGCACCCCTACCACGTTGGCCTTCCCTGGGTGATATAGGATTTCACAATCATAATCCTTCACCAAATCCAGCCAACGCCTCAATCTCATGTTCAAATCTTTCTGTGTGAAAAAGTACTTCAGGCTCTTGTGGTTAGTATAAATCTCACACTTATCCCCAAAAAGGTAATGCCTCCATACCTTTAATGCAAATACCACTGCTGCCAACTCCAGATCATGAGTGTGGTATCTCTGTTCATACTCTTTCAATTGATGTGATGCATTGGCAATCACCTTCCTCGACTACATAAGAACACAACCCAAACCTTGATGTGAGGCATCATAGTAAATCACGAACTTCTCCTGATATGTTGAAAGACTCAGAACTTGAGTTGTAATCAATCGTTGCTTTAGTTCCTGGAAGCTATTCTGATTCTTGCGTGTCAGCTCAGTCAATGAAATAGCAATCCTTGAGAACCTTTCCACAAAACACCTGTAATACCATGTCAATCCAAGGAAGCTCCTAATCTCTAAAGAGTTACTTGTCCTTGGTCAATCTTTGACTGCCTCAATCTTGGCTGGGTCCACCTTGATCCCATCGCTACTGACAATATGACAAAAGAAAGTTACCTGAGGTAACTAGAACTCACACTTCTTGAACTTTGCAAACAACCTATGTTCTTTCATTCTCTGTAGAACCAACCTGAGATGCTGCTCATGTTCTGACTAGGAATAAACCAAAATATCATCGATAAAGTCGATCACAAACCAGTCTAGATAATCTTTAAACACCCTGTTCATTAGATCCATAAAAGCAGCTGGGGCATTAGTCAACCCAAAGGACATGACCAAAAACTCATAATGCTCATACCTAGTACAAAAGGCAATGTTCGGTATATCTCCCTCCTTGATCCTCAATTAGTGATAACCAGATCGAAGATCTATCTTTGAGAATACCATCTTACCCTGCAATTGATCAAACAGATCATCTATCCTTGGTAGAGGATAATTGTTCTTGATTGTTAACTTGTTCAGTTTCTTGTAGTCAATACACATTCTCAGAGAACCATCTTTCTTCTTTACAAACAGGATTGGTGCACCCCATGGTGAGAAACTGGGTCTAATAAAACCCAAGTCTAACGACTCATGTAGCTACACCTTTAATTCCTTTAACTCTACTAGGGCCATTCTCTAAGGTGCCCTAGACACTAGCTTCGTCCCTGGTACCAGTTCAATCACAAATTCAATCTCTCTGTGTGGCGGCAACCCTGTTAAGTCCTCTGGAAACACATCCAGAAATTCACAAACTAATCTAGTCCCACTGGCACGACCTGAGTAGTATCAACCACACTGGCTAAGAACCCTATGCAACCACCTTGCAATTGATCTCTAGCCCTCAATACAGATATCATAGGTACACGGGGTCGATGCACAGTGCCAACAAATTCAAAAGGATCCTCACCTTCAGACTCAAAGGGTACCATTTTTCTTCTGCAATCTATGGTTGCCCCATACTTCACTAACCAGTCCATACCCAGAATCATGTCGAAGTCGATCATAACCAACTCTATCAAATCAACTGACAACTCTCTGCCCTCCACTGTCTCTGGCAATGACCTGACCCATCTCCTAGATATTACTAACTCCCCAGTAGGCAATAAGGTCCAAAACCCCACAACATAATAATCACATAGTCTACACAATCTATCAATATTTCTTCTAGCAACAAAAGAATGTGTAGCACCAGAATCAATCAAAACAGTATAGGGGGTTCCAGCACTAAAAAGCTAACTTATGACTACTGAAGGACAAGCCTAAGCTTCTGCCTGTGTCAATTGGAACACTCAAGCTGGGGTCAAGCTGTCCGCCTTTCTTGGTTCTTCCTTTCTTGCCTTCGGGAAATCTTTCTTTAAGTGTCCCACTATCCCGCATAAAAAGCGGACCTTTGCCTGACACTCTCCTATATGGTGCCTCTTACATCTGGCCCACTCTTAAAAGGTCCTCCAGCCCTCATTACTGCCCTGGCGGCCTATCTGAATACCACGTGGTCTCCTGTCAGGGCCTGGAGCTAGAAAGGCACGATGAGCCTTCCTTTTCTGATCATTGGGGCCTCCGCCCCTACCTGAACTCATAAATGGAGGTCTGCCCTTCTAATATCTCTCATGGCCATGTTCTCACACTAAATCTTGTTTTCTGCACTCTCAGCTGTGAGTTCCTTCTCAACAACCTATGCATAGGTAGTCACCCCTGGCATAGTGGTAAGGTGAACATCCCTGGCTATCATAGGTTGTAGCCCTTGGAGAAATCTCTCCCTTTTGGTCCCATCGATGGGCACCAAGTCCTTGGAAAACTTTTCCAATCTATCGAATTTCAAGGCATATTCAGTCACTGATGTGTTGCCCTGAAGTAACCCGCTGAACTCTTCAGCCTTTGCAGCCCTGATGGCATATTATAATACTTTTCATTAAACAGAGTTCTAAACTCTTCCCAATCCATGGAATTAATGTTTCTAGTCTGGGATATCACCTCCCACAAAATTTGGGCATCCTCCCAAAACATATATGTGGCACAGGCCACTCTCTCATTAGCAACCACCCTCATAAAGTTTAGGATGGTGGTAACCATGCTCATCCATTGTTCGGCCTTATCCGGATCTACACTACCCTCAAAGACAGGAGGGTGCTATTTCCTGAACCTTTCATAAAGAGGTTGCCATTTATTCCCAGTCTCTGGCGGTTACTCAACTGTTGGCACTGTAACAGGTGGTGCCTCTGGAAAAATGTTCCCTGAAGGAACCTGTTGTTGTTTCACGAGGAAGATTTCTTCTTCCTGCCTCAGTACCCTGGCCTGCAAATTAGCAAGCACCTGCTGCCAGCTCTCAGGAGCTAGAGGAGGGGTCTATCCCTGATTGCTATTATTCTTACCTTGTCTATCATTCTGGCCCTGATCTTCTTTTGCAGCTGATGATTCAATCTGCCATGGAAGCATACTTCCAAGCTTATACCTTGTTGCAATAATCAATTCAGCTAGTTAGGTAGTGATAACAAAACCTCTTACTGCCTCATGGTTCAAGACCAAGCAAATAATCATTCACATTCAACAGTCATGCTAATAAGCATGTCGATTCATATTCATATTCAAGTCTGGTGCTAATAAGCACTTCTTAATAATCATAACAATTAACAATGCACAATTAACAATGCTAATAAGCACTTTCTGACATTCATAACCATATAACAATGTTAATAAACATTTTCTAGCATACATGTATCTATGACAGCGCTAATGACCATGTCCTAACCTACATGTCCATATAACAATGCTAATAAGCAGTTCCTTTGCATTCACAAGCAATATCAGTGATAATAAGCACATCCTTTTATATCATGCAGCAGTCAAGGGCCAGGCCCTATCAATATATCTCATGCTACCTAATAAGGCAGACAAATAAGGCATTTATATCCTATTTAAGCAGTTAAACACATGACCACATAAATAGTTACCAAACCCTGAGTCCAGCTTGTCTTTAGTGGCAAGTGTACATGCCCAGCCTATGTTCAGGAGCCTTTAACCTTGGCATGCTCCGATACCAAGTTATAACGCCCGGGTTAGCCAAGACCATTACACTGTGTATTTTAAATAGTGCTTAACTTGCTAAATGAGTCATTAGGCCATAAACGTGCAACTAAATGTGATTAACAGTCTAGGGTTAAAAATTTCGGTCAAAAGGAATGGATATTTCATTAAAACGTTAAGCTATACATGGGATACCATAATAAACATTTACAAAGTTGTTTACAGTTCCAAAAAGGTTCTTACAATTCAAAAGTTACATCCTGCCGACCTAAGTGACAAAAATAGGGCTTAACCCTAGTTCCTCTAAGAAACATTGGCTGTGGTGGTCAAGCAGTCGCATATGTACATGTCGCCACCTAAGCTCTCCAACTCATGGCTGGTCCAGCTTTCATTTCCCCTTACTTGCACCACATAGCACCCGTGAGACAAGGCCCAACAAGAAAACTCAAACATGTTCATAAGCAGTTAATAATACATTCTCAAACATAATAAACATGCCTAGCAGTAATAACCCTATTCATGCATACATACCATTCAAATAAATGACTATAGTGTCATAAAGGGCCAATCGCCATAAATAAATGATTAACTGAATCATATCGGGGCTCGTTGCCCAAGTACATGATTAATAAATCACATTGGGGCTCAGCGCCCTAGGATCTGGGACTAATAAGTCACCTCGGGGCCCATTGCCCTATCCTCTGTATAACCAGCATTAGAGCTGGCCCAGCGTACCTGGCGCTTTAGTTTTCCACGAAATTGGGTCGGACAAGTGTATAATGCGCTCCTGATTAGGTCTAACCATATCGACCAGCGCTCAGCGTGCTATTGCCGCCTTCGACTCATAAGTCAATGCTTTTCGACCAGCGCTCAGCGCTATTGCCATCCCTGACTGATAAGTCAATGCTTCTTGACCATCGCTCAACACTATTTCCATTCATGACTCATAAGCCAAGCCTTTTCCAATTATACAATGCTAACAGGCATTCATCATATAACAAATATCCATATATAGAGCATTCAACATGCTTAATCAATAATTCAGAGGCATAATCATAATCATGCGCATTTACAAGGGTCCAAGCCCTAATCAAGTCTGTATTCAACATTCGAGCCAAGCCCTAATCATGTACATCACATATTGGGTGTAGTTTTCTTACCTCAGGTCCGAGTGTAATATAAAATAAGAACAACCCCCGAGCACGATCTTGATAATGAGTCCCTAGCGGTAACCTAGTCATAACCAAATATAGAATCCCATCAATAACGAACAAATAAAGGCTTCCGGACCGAGTCCTAGTCTCTGGGACATCAAATTCTACTAAACTAGGTAGTAGAATCGGTCCCGAGCCCTTTGGTTTGAATTCCCGTCATTAAAACCTAAGGTGGACAAAAATGACCAGGCGGGCTGCATCTTGACCCTAAGGGTCGCGGCATGCCTCCCAGACAGAGTGCCCCTATCTGAAATTCAAGACACGGGCCGCGGCATGCCCCTGAAGGCCGCAACATGCCTACCCTGACAAAATCGCCTCTGTGCCATCGGTTCACACGGGTCGCGACGCCCAAAAATAAGGTCGCAGCGCGACCATTCGAACTCAGTTTTCCCTATTTTTTTCTTCAACCAAACTCACCCCAAATCCCAGTACAACCTCAACATCAAACTAGCAACAAAACCCAAGCTTAAAGACATACAAAACACCACCAAAAAACTCAATCTAAAACCTTGAACCTCAAACAAAACAGAGTTTATAGCTTACCTCAGTTGTGAATCTAATCCCCTAGTTGTAGAAAATCAATCCTAGACCTCAAGCTTTCAATTCCCAGTCCTTGAATTCACTTAGTTCTTCCTCAAATAAATCAAGCAATGATAGAGAGAAGGAAGAGGAACAATCGAGAGAGAGAGAGAAAGGGAGAGAGATTTGTAAGTGTTCTGTTCTATTTTTTCTTCCTTCAACCAAGGGTGAAAGTGACTAAGTCACTACCTTTTTGTCCAAAAGACCTAAATGCCCTTAGGGCCAACTCTCTCTCTCAAAGCCCTTCAAGGGCAATTTTTCCATTCACCACATACCCCATTAATCATAATTAATGTCTCACAATTCCCGTTACTTCCAATATTTGCAAATAATTTCCCATTACCTGCTCAATCCCGGTAATGTACCAAGTACCAAATTACCCCTAGGCTCACCGTGAGCCCGGTATTTGACCCCGTTATGACTAAACCGCTAACTTGCTTCCTAGGATCACCTTGTGCTGAGTATCTCAAACATATCCACATAATAATGTGGTCTCACACATAAATCACGTATATTCATACATATACAATTATGCCCTCAATGGCCAAAATTACTAAAATGCCCTTCTAATAAGAAACGGGCCCACCTGCATGCCAATACAACCATATAATAGTACAACTCACATAATCATGCATATAATCACATAATATCACAATTAACTAGTCATTGCTCTCCTGGCTCCCTAATCAAGGCACTAAGCCACATTAAGGAATTTGGGACGCTACATAAACACAATAGAATGATGAAATACAAGATTAGGGTTAGAGAGATACAACCTTTTGTATTGAGTTGCTTCAATCTTCAACTTGGGAATTTCTAAGGCTAATACACAATAAGAATATTATTGTCCAAAATCTCTAGTCCAAGCCTTCCCTTATTTCTTGAAGCTTCAACCAAGTAGAACTAGAGTTGGGATTTAACAAGCCTTGAAGCTCATGCAAGTCAAGCAATGCTTGATGAGTTTCTTGGAGAAAACTTATGGTCTTTGAGAGCTAGAGAGGGAGTGGTTAGAGAGAGAGTTGAAAGGTGTGATCAAAGTTTTTCAACTCTAATAACTCTTATTTATAGTGTAGGCACTGTCATTAAGTCTAATCAATAGGATTAGAGCTTTTAAACACATCATTTGGAGCTAAGTCGCATAACTGTATGGTCTCATATGGACTGCCTAAACGATGTGTCACCTGCTAGGTGGTGATGCATCATCTGAAAGGAGATGTGTTGCCACCCAGTAGGCGATGCATTGCATGCTGGGGGTTTTGTCTCCAAGGTAATTCTAGGTGATGCGTCGCCTCTAATAGGCGACGCAGATGCTCTGCCAAACCACCCCAAGCGTGACCCCAAAATGTCTCCAAATTCCTTCAAACTTTTAGGGAATGTTTAGATATCTCATTGTATCACTTTAGACCCAAAAGAAGTCACTTTTGGATGCCTATTACACAATCTCATGTTTTCACTTCAACTTAAGCAAAAAAAATTAAGTGTTTTTCACCTCAACGTGTAAACATATTAACCATTATATTTAACCAATCTCAATAGGTTCTTGAATCTTGAAATTGATCTTGAATCTCCTTGGAATGATTGAAAGAACCACACTCGCCAATTTTTGGATTTTGGGGTTTTAGGGTTGAAATGGGGGAAAAGGATGGTTGGAATGAATTTTAATAGGTGAATGAAGAGTGTAAGGAGGGAAGAATTGAAGGGTAGGGAGTGATGTGTGGATTTGGTGGGAAAATGGGAAGATTAGAGAGGAGATGATGAGAATTTTTAGGAGAAAATGAGAGGAATTCAAAGGTTTTTGATGTGAGTTTGTAAATATTTAGTGAGGGAGATTTAAAAATACAACTAACCATTTTTCTTAATTTTATCGAGTCCAAGCCGCGACCTGGATTATAGGTCACCACGGCCGTGCAACTCGGTTTGGGAGGCCACAAAATGGCATGCTTTTCACCGCGGTGGTGGGCCTTTGTCGCAAATCTGGACCATAACCTAGGTAATGGATGGTCGTGGCTGTGGCACCTAGAAATTTGGGATCTTGGGGCTTGAATTTATGGGCTGCGTCCTACAAATGTCTCCATTGTGGCTATATACACAAACCCATTTTTTTTTTAAATACTTATTTTTTTCATGTTTTTCACGGTTAAAAATTACATAAAATCTAAAAACTAAGTTCAAAGGTAATAAATGCAAAGAAAAATAAAATAAATGAAAATGTCCAAAATAAAACTAAAATATAATATACAAAATTGCTTTGTTTAACGTCGTTATCTCGACGTTATGTTTCTCTCATGACCTTTATGTTGGGTATTTCAATGAAGTTTCTTTCCCCGTGTACTCATCAGCAGAATTAAACACATTGATATCCTATCAAGAATCTTTTTACCATATCAAACTATTCACACTTAACATATTCCAGTAAATCAAAGATTGCAAGGAAAAACATTCAAAATATTTTAGTCTAATAGAAGCATACCAAAAATGAATTTTACAAATATTCAAGTGAGAAAGAACAAAAAATATATGGTCCGAAAATGCCCTTATCACTCTCTCATTTGAAATTATTTTTTATATGAAAATATGTAATAAATATTAAAAATTTAAATTTCTATTTATAGATTTAGGGTTATATATTTGGCTAAAAATTTCATCCTGCCTCGTACGTACTTCTATTTTTTATTTGGTTAAAGTTGTAAAGAGTTCTTACACATACATGCTTTTCTCTAAAAGGTGAGCTTAAGGTCTGAATTTACATTGAATAAATGAGTCAATATTATACTTAATGTAGCTAGTTTTGGTGATTGATTTATTATTTTAGGGTTAAATATTATTTTTGCCTAAAGCTAAAGTTGTCATTGAGGTTTTTTTATAAAATTTTATTATGTATACAAGGTATAATTTGTAATTTTTATTTTATGATAAAGCATGTAAACTAATAAATGATTCCTTGGCAAAATGACCTATTTTTTTAAGTTATTTTGCACTCTAGCCTAGTTTTGATAATTATTTGCAAAATAACCTCCGACACTCCAGATAGCTGGTCGAAAATTTTCAAACAGCTGGTCAAAATTTTAGACAGAGGTAATTTTGCAAAAAATTGTCAAAACTAGGCCAGAGTGCAAAATAACTTAAAACAATATATCATTTTCACCAATTACTCATTAATAAATTATATATTGCATAATTTAGGAGGACATATTAAGCATTATAAAACACAATATTTTTAATTATTATACACAATAGTTAAATTAGGAATCACATATTTGTTTATTGTTGTTATATGTAGTCTTGCTATATATGCTTATTAGGTTAGGGAGTAATTGATGAAAATAGACTCAATCATAGTCCATTTTCCATTATAGCATATATTTAATACTTTTTAGTAAAATGATATTTTTTATTAATGAATTTTTTTATTACTCATTTTACCCTTAAAATAAAATAATAATAAATTAAAACAAAAATCCTAAAACTATCATCTTCTTCCTCACTCTTTTCACCCATCCACCCACACCCATCCGCAACCACCCACCCTCATCCCGCCGCCGCCAACACCACCACCACCACCGGTGACTACTGCCCATTATCGACCACCAGTGCTAGCGACCACTGCACATCATCAATCGCCACAATCTCTCCGGATATCCGACCACCACCCATTTAAAATGTTAATTTATAAAAAAAATAAGATTTGATATTGTTTTTGTAGATTAAAAATACAAAATGATTGTTTTAGTATATTGAAAGTATAAGTGAGGAATTAGGTTTATTTCTGGAGTTTTATGGAGGTTAAAGCTAGAAAATCTGAAAAAGAAAAAATTAATGGTGGTTTCGGCCATTTTCGAGATAGAGAAACCCATAATTTTTTTATAGCTTGTCTAATTTTTCGACAAGGAGTCTGATATTTTAGACCAGCTGTCTAAATTTCAGACCAATAGTTGTATATTTTCGACCACCTGTCTAAATTTTAGACCACATGTCGAATTTAGACAAATAGTCTAATCTTTAGACAAGTCGTTGTATATTTTTAACCACTTGTCAAATTTTCAGAAGGGGTGTCAAATTATCAGATAGGTTGTCGAATTTCAAGATTTTCAACTTGATTTTCATTTTTTTTATATAAATTTTTAATCTAACTAATACCAATAATTTATATATGTTTGTTGTATTTTTTCAAATGTCATTGAAAAATATTGTAATATTATGTGACAGATTATGGAAAAAGAATGAAGACTCAAATGGATTTCAAATGGCTCACGACCAAGATCAGGTTTGGTACAAACTAACCTAACTTTTTAGACAAGTGGTCGAATTCTTAGATATGGTGTTGAGTTATACACATTGGTTGTTGATAAATTTATTTGAAAAATGTTAATTAGGATTCAATAATGATGATATGCACCTTTATATAGCATTATTTGAGCTTTTTTTTTTTTTTTTACATTTTCACGCTTTTAGACAGGTTGTCAAAATTTTAGACAAGTTGTCAAAATATATAGATAGGTAGTCGAAACATTCAGACAAGTAGTCGAAATATCAAACGAATATCGATTTAATAGTATAAATTTGATCTAATACTGTGCAAGATACAGTTAGATCAATTTAACAACTAGAGAGTGTTCATTACGATCTAATTGGTCATCTTATTATTAAGCATGATTATGACACTCAATCATCTTAGTAGTTTGACAAGGATATCCACCACTCAATCCTTAATCATCAAGTGACAGTTGGTTAACAAAGTTTTATCTGAAAAATATTAATTAAAATCCAATAATGATGACATGCACCTTTATTTATAATTATTTGAGCTTTTTTTTGGACATTTTCACACTTTTAGACTCGCAGTCGAAATTATTAGACATGTAGTCGAAATTTCAGACAGCCTGTCAAAATTTTGAGAGGTGTAGTCTAAATATTGTTGGGGATTTATTGCTTATACTTTCTAATCCAACGATGAATAATAGAAATTAATTCAATATTTCAAACCATAGAGACTAATCAAGAACCGTATTCAAAGTATGAATGCAAATCTTGATAATTAAATAATCATATTCAAAGTATGAATATAAATATTGACAATTAAAGAAAAATTAATTAAATAATTATAACATGACTTTAGAAAAAATTTAATCGCAATATAACCATGGAGTTAATGTACGAATAACACAAATTAGATCAAGAGAAAAAATAGATCTTTGTGGATAGAAAACCAAGTTACATAAAATCATAAGTCTATGATTTTATGTGAATCACAAAATGTAACAAGGCTTGACACAAATGAAGATTTGTTGTCCAAAAATCTATATTCCTAGCCTCCCCTTTGAGATTGCTTGATGCTATTACAATGGAATGAGATTGGGATTTACAAGCCTTATATCTTCATGCAAGTCAAGCTTTCTTGATGAAGATCTTGGAGAAAACTAGTAATCTTGAGAGTTATAGAGAGAGGATTTAGAGAAAGAGAGAAGGTTGAGTGATCAATTCATCAATTAACTCAAACAAACCCTTTAAATAGTATAGGAACCTCATTAGACTCAACCAATGAGATTATAGCATTTTAATTTTAATTTTGGAGCCAAAACATGTCACTGTACAGAATCGTACGAATGGCCCAGGGGACACATCGCCTGGTCCATTCTTTCAAGGTCAAACGATGCGTTGCCTCCCAGAGGCGACGCATCGCAGATGCCACTGACTTGGCACTCCAAAACTTGTCTCAAAACATCCTTAAATGCTCCCAAACATTTTGGGTACTCTTATATACTCCAAAGAAACATTTTAGACCCAAAAAGATGATTTATAAATGCCTATACTGAAAGTCAGCTCTCACATCTTGGCTTTGTGAAATCGTTATGGTTTTGCACCTCTTCGTGCCTAACCAATTTCACCATGTATTTAACCAATCATAACATTCCCCCACTTGGTTAAATACATCCTCAATTCTCAATCCAAACAATATTAGTGCGCAAAATATAGTACCTTTTGGGTTTGAACTTTATCTTAATGAAAACACTACAAAGCTTCTACTGAAATGTTAAGGTATTCTTAAAAGATTGAACTCAACATGCCTAGTGATAAAAATAGGTAATGTCTCACACACCTCTATCTGATTACTCATGTATTTCTCACTTTTCGCACTTAGCACTATTAATGGCCTTGTGCTCATCCATTTCATGAACTTTCTGGGGAGAAATTCCAACTCCCATGAGAGGCGGCGCCACCTCTAAGTTCACATAGGTGAAATTCTGACATCTTTGCTACCTTTTGAGATGCTTGTTACACACAACTGAACTTCATTAAAATCCGTAGGCTTAACCCTCACTGTAATATCCGCCTTTGCATCTTTTGGGTATTGTCATGTGGGGGCAATTTGGTAATTTATGTCGATGCATATGTGAATTGATTTTCTTTTAAATTTCATGATAATATGTGATTTATTTCATGATTATGATATGTATATGTATAGCAAAGACAAAATATGATTCCTTCAAGTATCAGGGGCTTAATTGCCAATGATACTGGAAATTATGGGTTAAAGTATAATTATGAATCTTGTGGTAGAGATTGTAATTTCAATAAGTTAAAACTGTTAGTTTAAGGGGAAATTACTAAAAAGGGTTTAATCAATTGACAGAAAGGCTTAGAACAAGGGTAAGATGGTAATATGACATTAGTGAGTCATTCTAAATAGAAAGAGAGAGGTTAGGGTTAGGGTTGGGGTTAGGGTTAGGTTCATAATCTTTTTTCTCTCTTCCATACACATAATCAAGAGTTTTTCTCTCTTCTTTGAGAGAGTCACACACATAAACACATGTACTTTTGGAGGCTACTAACAATGAAGGAGGAGGATCTTGGATTAAAGAATACTTGGTGGTCTAGAAGGAGTTGTGGAGGCTTGAACAATAAGATCTCTAATTCTTATGAGTATTAGAATATGTTTCTTTGGAGTTTTAATGGTCTATTATAATAGAAATCATTATAGGTTGTTTAAATGGATTAAACAAGCATGATAGGTTTGTAGAGTCCAAGAACTTTACTTATCTAGTTAGATAGTAGTATTATAGTATTTATAGTATTATCTTTATGATTGTGGATTTTTGGTTCAGACCTGGAATTATTTGGACACTCATAGTAGTACTAGATTTTCTAAGTTTAACCTATAGTTTAAGAATATTAATGTTAACCTAAGGTTTGATTAATATGGCTGATATTAAGGATAATATTTATTTTACTATATGGTTTAGATAAGAACCAATAGGATTTTAAGCACATGTTATGTATGGGTGATTAAAGGATTAAGTATTTTGAGGATTAAATTTAATAAGGGTAAAGTTTGAATGCTCTAAGGTCAGTCAGCAGCTTTGAATACGTTTAAGGGCTTAGTCAAGGCTGTTTACTCAATTTGAATTAAGCTAAAAATGTGTAATTTCTTGTTTAAATAATCAGCGAATGCCGATATATCGCAGCTATAGGGGGCGATATATCGCAGCACGTAGATACGGAAAACACGAAACGATGCACGGTTGCCTCGGGCATATTGGTCCAGGCGATATATCGCCTATAGGGGGCGATATATCGCCTCCTTCAGCTTATTTTGAAAGTTTTTGAATTTGTTTTCCATTCAGCCATTCAACCTTTTGATAAGTCCAGCAACTTTTTGAACGAGTCTTCAGCCTCTGCTGAACGATTATTCAAATTATTTTCACCTAAAAGGCCATTATTTTTATTCAAGTTAAATTAAGATCCTTTCATTCCCAAACTCTATAAATAGGACCTAGTACCCAGCCATTATTCACCTTTTACTCTAAGTTCAGAGGCTGCAAGTTGCTAGGTGAGTTTGAGAGTGTAAACACTTGGGTGGGGAAATCATAAGCTTGATCATCATAAGCTTATCAAACACTTGGGGAAGTAAGGTTTCATAGTATTTCGGTTCGAGGTTTAGATTGGTCTACAAGTCTTCAAGGTATTTCTACACCTTAGTTCATTGGTATTATTTTATGTTAAGTTCTCATAGTCTTCTACTCAGCCTCTAACCTTAATCTTTATTTTGGTTAGGAAATCTAAGTTCTTGAGCAAAAAGGTTTTGGTAAGTATTTTTCTCAATGGTTTAGTCCTTCCATTCCTTTCAATTCTCTTCTTCTCTATAATCACTCTTTTTAATGGTTCTTAGGAGTGTTCCAAAGTCCCACCTCTGTCCTCTTATCCCGGTATTTTGGTAAGGAAAATAGGATAGAAATTCATGTGCTATATGTTTTATATGTTATCTTATGTTTCTTATGTTATGATAAGTGTTATGATATGTATGTTTGTAGGCTTGGGCATATGACCCATATGACTAACAAGACCCCAAATAGATTATGGGCATATGACCTGCTTAGCTAGTAGGACCCCACTAATCTAATGGGCATATGACTTGTTTAGTCTATGGGACCCCAAGTAATAATAGCCATTATAGTATGTGTATGAAATAAGTGTAATGTATGTTATGTTATGTTTTATGTTTCTTATGAAATCTATGTATATGAACTATGTGGTAGATTTTCCTTGCTGGGCATTAGGCTCATTCCTTTTTGTTTATATGTGCAGGAAAATAGCTATAGTGGCGGTAAGGTTCGTGGATGCTTGGGGATTGTGTATCGGTGATGAATGGATTCAAGGAGTCGAGAGTTCGATTTTCGAGGATGTAGTCTTCTTTTTATGGTTTTACATGTATTTTTCCGCACTTGCTATGTAACTCCTTTTTATTTTAAATTATGTTTTGATTTTAAAACAATGGGATCCCATATCCTACTTGACATTTTATGTAAGTAACTCTTATTTTTACAAGTTTCCTAATAAAGTTATGGTATTTTCACAATGTAAGTTTTATTAAGGATTAGTATGTTTAGTTTTCGTTAATGTTCCAAAAGTCTAGAGTAGTTGGGTCATTACAAGGTTGTATGAATTTAGGTAGCCTATCTATTTTTTTCAATAATGTATGTAAAATTTTGAAAATGTAAAAAAAAAAAAAAAAAGGTTTCAATAACATTCTATAATCGTACATATCATAATAATAGGATTCGACCATCTGTCTAATAATTTCAATAACTTGTTTTTTATATTTTCAGTACCTGTCTGGAATTTCTACAACCTGTATCAAATCTTTCATGATGTACAAAATCATATCTAGAACATAAAATTATCATAATATTACAAATTCAACCACGCCAAAAATAAATATGTTCAACTAACTCGTCAAAACTTAGGTCATAATATCACAAATTTTCCATCAAACTATTATAGACTTATGTTGATGTTTTTTATGGTATTTTGTTGAAGTATAAGTTGTATTGGATAACTACTAGTCATTTTTTATGTTTGAAACTAATATGACTATAATTTTAAGTGATGGTTAATTTGGACAGCTTTTGTGCTAATTTCGACGGGTTATCATTAATTTTGAGAGGTTCTATATCATTTTCAACATGTAGTCTAAAATTTAGACTACTTGTCTCAATATTTCAATTGGATGTCCAAAATTTTGACTGCCTGCCAAATAATTTCAACAGGCAGATATTTAGACTACTTATCTCAAAATTTCGGCAAGCTGTTTAAAATTTCGACTGCCTGACTAATAATTTCGGCTGCCGATCTAAGAGTGTGAAAATTGTTGGAAATTTGAGTAAATGATAAATTGATGCCTAAGATGGTAATGATTCAGCAAATCACTTTGATTTATTTTGATTGATTTTAGCAAATCACTTTGGTCAAAAATGAGATATTAGAATATTGTGTGATTAATTTTGATTGATTTTCAGAAAATCACTTTGGGTAACAACCGATATTACCAGAATAAGTGTGATTAATTCTGATTGATTTTCAGAAATTAAGGTCCCAGATTTGTGGGATATTTTGGCACTAATGCACTTTTTTTCACACATTTTCAACTCTCCGTGAAGCCTATAAAAGGATACTTCTCCTTTCATTCTAAGACACACAAATATAGAGTATCACTCATAATTGTCTTAGTCTTTTTATCTCTTCAGTCTTTGTAGTATTTTATGGTGATAGATGGGAGGTTTGTTTTGAGTTTGCCTAAGCAGACGCAGTGGTTCTTTCGTCCTACTTGATAGCTGTTGTATTCTGGGAAGTGGTTGCTCACGAATCATCTAGCATTGTTTAGGTAGAAGGGGCAAATCAGCTTTAAGGAAAGCAAGTTTTACATGCCTCGACTTTGGTTTATTCTTTGTATTGTATTTTTGCATTTCTGTTCTTCAATTAAATATATTAATATATTTTGTTCTTCTCTGCTATATTATTTCTAACAATCTTAAAGTAGATTTTGACTCCTTTAGAGAAGACGATCAGATTGAAGGGCATAAACTATTTCTGATTTTTTCTTGATATTTAATCGGTGTTGATAATTTTTATTTTTTATTTTTCTATGCTTCCAATTTTTTTAAATATACATAATATATATAATCACACAACTTTGTAATTGTATGCTCCCGATTCTTGGCATGAGATTCTGCATTTTAGTTTTGATATTTACTTAACATTTTATATGATCGATTTCAATTGCCTCATTTATTAACATATATTTGTGTATACATTGTGTAACACCCTAAGTTGCTAATAAGGTTTAGGACCTTAATTAGCGTGCCTGGAGGGAAATAAGTGAATTAATATGTTAATATATGAATTTGAATGAATATGTGATTAGAATGCATGTTTAGGTGGTATAAATATGCATGTGTACCCCGTTTGTATGTTAGGGGTAAATTGGTAATTTTAGCCCGTTGAGGGCATAAATGTGATAATTGTATTATGTGATTTGTACCACGTGAGTGTGGTGATATTAATGTGATGCACGTGCCGAGATGGTCCTAGAGAGCTAGTTAACTTAAAAGTCACAACGGGATTTTATACCCGGCTCGGGAGGAGCCTAGGGGAACTTTGGGGAATTTCGTAAGTTGAATTGAGAATTAGTGGTTAATGGTTATTGGTGATTGAGTAACCTGGGTAACCATTAGTAACTGCTG
Source organism: Humulus lupulus (assembly GCF_963169125.1). NCBI lineage: Eukaryota > Viridiplantae > Streptophyta > Magnoliopsida > Rosales > Cannabaceae > Humulus > Humulus lupulus. The sequence continues at coordinate 33,243,645 of NC_084796.1, read as the reverse complement.
AGAGTAACAAGTTTAGATGGGAAATGGTAGAATTGTAATATAGGTGAAAGGACAAAAGTGCCCTTGAGGTTTAGTTAGGAGAGGATATGTATGGAAGGGTAGAATAGTCATTTGGCAAAGGTTTGGATAAACTTCAGCTAAAGGACATATCACTCATGTTTTCTCACCTAGACTACTCAGTTTATGCTGAAAGAAAATGAGAGCTAAGGGCAGAAAGGAAGAAAGGAAGAGAGTTGGGAATTTTGGGACTTAGGGGAGGAATCAAGGTGGTTTGATGCAGTTAAAGCCAAGCAGAAGTCAAGATTGGTTAGAGGTAAGTCTTATCTCTGAAATCTCTGTGTTTTAGCAAGTTTTTATAGAATTGAGGTTGGAATTGAAAGATGGTTTGTGGCTGGTTTGTTTGGGAATTCAGCTTGTGAAATCAAAGGGCTTAGCTTGAAGCTGGAATCAAGGGAGCTTAAGGTTGAATTCTCCACTTGAGGTAAGGATTCTGTGCAATTATGAGGTTTATTTCTGTTGTGGTTTAAGGAATTTGAAGTATGGTTTAGGTTTTTGTAGGCTTTGGTCTAAGTTTCTAACTTACTGGTTTGAACTACTGAGATTTGGAATCAAAGTGTGATTTTTGAAAGTGATCATGTGTTTATACTTGTGGATGATGTTTATAAGTTGTTAGAGGGTTCATTTGGGGTTTTTAATTTGGTTTTGGAGCTTAGGTACTTGTTTGGGTTGAATTGGAGTTGTTTTGGCTTGGGAAAAACGCAGGGGAAAACCCAGATTTCTGGGTTCGCGAAGGGGCGCCGTGGCCCTGTTCTTTGGCGCTGTGGCGTGAGGCTGCTTCAGGGTTGGGGGGTACTCTCTGACTTGCTGGGCGCCACGGCGCTAGGCTATTTTCAGGATAGGAAATTTTGCATTTTTGGGCATTTGCTCCAAGGGCTCGGGGGATGTTTCTGATACATTGTTTTAGGAATTTGGGGATTTCAAGAGTATGAGATTATCCCCGAGGGGTGGTTTTGGATTGGTTAGTACTAAAGAGTACTTCCTATATGTTGTGACTAGGTTTCCAAAGAGGCTCAGGATAGAGGATCGTGCTCGTGACCTTGGTGCATTGTGAAGCTCGGGATACAGGTATGAAAACTGTAACACCCGTAGAGCAGGGCATGGGCCCATATTGTTGTTGCAGGGCACAGCCCTAGATTGTATTATTGCTAGGATGTAGCTTTAAATGAATTATTATATGTTTGATTGTTGTTTGAGAATGCTATATGTGGTTATAGCAGAATGAACGGCAAAGGAACCGGGAACGGCGAAGGGCTGAGAACGGCGAAGGCCGAGAACGGCAGTGGGGCCGGGAATATCACTTAGCACATGGAGTGCTTGTGGTTAGGGTGAGACCCCAAAGGATACATGAGATATCCTTACGGTGTGGACCGAGAACCTAGGCTTTGGTAACGCTTCTGGGACGGCATGGCCGTATATGTGTTTAAATCTTATGGATTGTCTGATTAACTGTGAGTTATCTATTATAGTGATTGTGTGATATGGATATGTTATGTGTTGTATGAGTTTTCTTGCTGGGCTTCGGCTCACGGGTGCTCTGTGTTGCAGGTAAGGGCAAAGAGAAGGTCAACCAGCCATGAGTACGGAGAGCGTGGGGGTGGCGCGTACATGTTTGGTCTGCCCAACTGCTTTGGTTGGGGGCATTTTTGAGAAATGGTTGTATTAAACTATGTTTCGATAATTAGTCATCTGTAAATCTGTTTTGAACTGTAAACATTTTACAAACCTCGTTTTGGGATCCCATATGTAAAACTTTTGAACTTTAAATGAAATAGAGTACTTTTAAAGATTACAACCTTGACTTTTTGTTTAATCACACTTTTGTTCTAAAAACCTCGTTTAGTGAGTTAATTGCACATTTTAAACTCACTTATTAACATCTCTAAGGTAGTAGGGCGTTACACATTGTATAAATGAGAACTATATGTATTTTATTAACTTATTTCTTTATTTTATACATGTTAATAAATGAGAATAATATATATGGAAGCACATGTATGTATGTATTTTTCTTCAACATATTGGCATCAGTTTTTATAGTATGTCTAGTATATAATTTTCCTTTGTTGCCTTTTATATATAATGTAACATACTCGTTTGCATAAAGAATATATATTTATAGGTAGTATATTACTTATGCTTACCATTCAGCTGGGATTTGTGTTAAAAATTACTGGTTGCATATTTGTTTATATATATATATTAACTTCATCTTATTTATGAGTGTTATGTGATAAGGTATATACATATTTAAATCATTTTGAACTTTCCTAATTGTCTTGCTCTTTCCTTTTAAAATCATGTTTACTACTGATTGCGTATATACTCTAGACATTCCTAAATAATTATTGATTGTTAAGTTTTTAATATTTGATCTTAAGATTTGAAAATAGAATTATTAAATGGTCAATTCTACCATTCAGATATGGCTAAAATGCATGGATGTTATTTCTACTAAAAGCACTAGTGGATCCCCGAACTCCGACTTCGACCACAAAGAACCAGTCCTCAAGTGACCAGCCTATGCAAGCTTTGGTTCCAATAGTTTTTGTAAGCCATAATGAGAAACTAGAAAAATTCATTGGTGTGAATTTTAAGACCTGGCAGCAGAAAATGCTATTCTACTTAACAACATTGAGCCTTGCAAGATTCTTGAAAGATGATCCTCCCACTGTTGGAGTGGATGAAGTAGATGTATAAACTCAACATGCAGTTGAGGCATGGAAGCCCGTTGAATTCCTTTATAGGAATTATATTCTGAATGGCTTGTGAGACTCATTGTATAATGTGTACAATATGAATAAACTGGCTAAAGAATTGTGGGACTCCTTGGACCACAAGTACAAAGCTGAAGATGTTGGAGCCAAGAAATTCTTGGTTGGCCAATTCTTGAACTTCAAGATGGTAGATTCAAAAGAAGTGATAAGCCAAGTGCAAGATCTTCAATTGATTATCCATGGAATACATGCTGAAAGGATGGTCTTGAGTGAATCTTTCCAAGTAGCTACTATTATAGAGAAGCCACCCCCTACATGACCAGACTTCAAAAATTATATGAAGTATAAGCGAAAGGAAATGAGTGTTGAAAATCTCATTCGCAGACTTCACATTGAAGAGGATAACAAAGGTGCTGAGAAGCAATCCTCAAATCCCAATGCTACAAAGGAAAATATGGTGGAGCATGACAAAGGCTCCTAGGGGAAGAAGCCTAAGCCCAATCCAAGGTCCAAACTAGGACCAAAAGGTGGAGTTTCAAAGAAGTCAAAATTCCAAGGGAAGTTCTTTAATTGCAACAAGACGGGACATAAATCGTCAAATTGTAGACTACAGAAAAATAAAGGCAATGAGGCCAATGTTGTGGAAGCCATGTCCCAAAAGGTCGTTGGCCTAGACCTATGTGTTATGGTCTCTGAACTAAACCTGGTGGATGCTAATCCAAAAGAATGGTGCCTCGATACTGGAGCTACTCATCATGTCTGTGTGAACAAGTCTTCCTTCTCCGATCTTAATTCGATAGAAAATGCGGAGAAGATCTACATGGGCAACTCGGGAACCTCTGAGATAAAGGATCAAGGTGTTGTGTACTTGAAGATGACGTCTAAAAAGAGTGTCAAGCTGCAGAATGTGTTGTATGTACCTGACATTCGCAGGAATCTGATCTCTGGAACGTTGTTGAGCGTACATGGATTCAAGATGGTTTTTGAGTCCCAGAAAATTGTACTAACTAAAGCTGGTGTTTCTATTGAGAAGGGTTATTGAATAAAGAGGGAATGCAGAAGATGAACGTAATGTCTGCTAAGCCAAAGACTATTAATAATAATAATAATAATAATAATGCTACTTCTTCTTCCGTTTACTTGCTTGAGTCTTCAAATTTATTGCATGGTAGACTAGGTCATGTTAGTTATGATACTTTGCGTAGACTGATTAACTTGAATCACATACCCATGTTTAATATTGATTCCAAACATAAGTGTGAAACTTGTGTAGAGACAAAACTAACTTGGTCATCGTTCTAAACATTTAAAAAAACACTAAACCCCTTGATTTAATTCACATGACATTTGTGATTTAAATTTTGCTCGAACAAGAGGAGGTAATAATTACTTTATTACTCTCATTAATGATAGTATAGAGTATTGTTATGTATACTTGCTAAAAAGCAAGGATGAAGCTATAGAGAAATTCACTCTCTATAAGCAAGAGGTTGAAAGTCAACTTAATAAGAAAATTAAGATGATAATAAGTGACTGTGGTGGTGAATACGTACAACCTTTTGATGAATTTTGTGCACAACACCGAATTATTCATGAGGTCACACCACCTTATTCTCCTCAATCCAATGGAGTGGTAGAACAGAAAAATTGCACTCTAAAGGACATGATGAATGTTGTGTTAATAAGTTTTGGATTGCCATAGAACATGTGGGGTGAAGACATTTTGTCGGCTAACTATCTTTTAAATAAGATTCTCAAAAAGAAAGAACAAAAGACGCCCTATGAACTTTGGAAAGGTAGGCTACCTTCTTACAAATACTTAAAAGTGTGGGGGTGTCTTGCAAAGGTGGTAGTACCATTGCCAAAGAAGATGAAAATAGATCCTAAAATAGTTGATTGTATTTCATTCTCTGTACACAAAATAGCAATGCATATCGATTTCTTGTACATGAGTCTAAAAACCCTGTCATCCACAAGAATACGATAATGGAATCCAAAAATGCATCGTTCTTTGAACATGTATTTCCTTGTAAACCTAATGGGGATGGACCAAGCTTTTCTAAGAGAACATTTGAGATTATAGATGATAATATCCATGATCAAGAATTATAAGAGGAGAGTGAAGAAGTCCACGTAGAGCCAAGACGAAGCAAAGGGGCAAGGATAGAAAATTCTTTTGGATCAGATTTTCTAACTTATATGGTAAAGGTAGAACCTCAAACATATAAAGAAGTTGTGAGCTGTACTGAGGGTCCTTTATGGAAGGAAGTCATAAAAAGTGAAATTTATTCCATCAAGCAAAATCACACTTGGAAACTGGTTGACCTCCCTCCCAGATGTAAACCTCTAGGGTCTAAGTGGATTTTCAAACTAAAATGAAAACTGATGGAACAATTGATAATTATAAAGCCAGACTTGTAATAAAATGTTACAAACAAAATTAAGGTCATGACTACTTTGACACGTATTCTCCTATGGCGAGAATAAATTCTATAAGGATGATTTTGGAAATTGTCGCATTGCAAAATCTTGAAGTCCACCAAAAGGATGTAAAAAATTCCTTTCTAAATGGAGATATTGAGGAAGAAATCTACATGGAACAACCTGAGGGTTTTGTAGCTTCAAGAAAAGAAAGGAAAGTGCGCGAATTGGTAAAGTCCTTATATGGACTTAAGCAAGTTCCAAAGCAATGTCATGAAAATTTTTACAGTGTCACGATGACAAGTGGCTTCAAAATCAATGAGTGTAACAAATGCTTGTTATATTATTTTATAATATAATGTGATAAAGAGTGTCACATATTGTAACATATAATAGAGAGTTACAATATTTAGATATATGAGATATATCCAAATAATGTAACATATTTGGTGTTACAAATTTGTAACTTCCAAATATTACCATTTATTGTGTAAATTTAGTGTTACACAATATTGAGATAAATTTCATAAAGCCATTTGTGAAATGGCTATTAGATATATGATTTTAACCCCAATAATATGTTTTGGGGGTTACAAAATCATTTGGGAGGGTTTGGAACCATTTGGAAAAACAACACAAAATTTTGTGCTGAAAATGGTCAGTGGCCGCGGCCAGTGGGACAGAGAGTAGTGCCCGCAGCCACTAATGTCTCTAGCCACAGCCACAGGCCAAAACTGACCATTTTTTCAGTTTTTTCAATCTTTGTTGAACAACTCAAAAAACCCAAATAACTCCCAAATCTCATTTTTAATTCCATATTAATCCAATTTAACATTGGTAACAGCCATGTGGGTTGGTGGAATTTGAAATTCAAAGGGTGTCTCTAAACTCTATAAATAGGAGCATATAGCTCACTTGAAAGACACAACATTTCTATCCATTAGAGCACTTGGCTAGAAACACCTTGAGGCTTGATAATTCCAGAAAGCATTTCCAATATCTGTGAGAGATCCCTTAGTGCTTGAGTTAGGGGGAAATAAGCTTTTGGACAAAGGTTTCAAACCTTGTTCAAGTTGGTGATCCCCAAAACTCTTCACTTTGGTTGTGTGATTGAGAGTTTATTGTTTTTGTTCTTGTTCTTATTTTCTTCTATTTCTTTTCTTCTTTTTCTTCTTGTTCTATTTACTTGTACTTTTGTTTAAGAATTGTAATCATTTTATTTCCTTTGTTCAAACACTTCTAGTTTATTTGTATCTTTTGTAATAGAGTTGTACTTTCTATTTCTATCATCTTACATCTCCTTCTCCGTTTATTTGTATTTTCAGTTATAGAGTTGTAACACTCTTTTTAATCAATATATATTTATTTGTAATATTATTGCATAGAGTTGTATTATCTTACCATTTTCATTGAGGCAAATACATATTTTCCTCACATTCAAAAGCTTATCCTTTTGTTTGTTTCAATGGAAGGTGAGACCATCAAGATAATGAATCAAGACCTAGTGAGGTTGGATAGGTTTGATGGATCCAATTTCACTAGGTGGCAAGACAAGGTGAGATTCCTTTTGACCACTCTCAAAATCGCCTACATTCTAGAATCCACACTAAAACCTCTCCCAACGCCATCCGACAAGGACACTCCTGAGGAGGTGGAGAAAAGAAGGAAGAAGGAGGAGGACAATCTCCTTTGTAGGGGTCATATCCTCAACTCCCTTTCCGATAGGCTCTATGACCTTTACACCGAGACCAAATCGGCCAAGGAGATATGGGATGCACTTGAGAAAAAGTTCAAGGCGGAAGAGGAAGGTACAAAAAAGTTTTTGATATCTCAATACTTTGATTTCAATTTTTTTTTGTGATAAGCCTATTCTTCCTCAAATACATGAATTGCAAATAATTGTTAACAAATTGAAAGTGTTAAAGATTGAGCTTCCCGAGGCATTTCAAGTTGGTGCTATAGTGGCTAAATTACCACCAACTTGGAAGAGCTATAGAAAAAGAATCCTTCATAAAAATGAGGATTATTCTTTGGAGGAAATCCAAAAACACATTCAAATCAAGGAGGAATCGATATGTAGAGATAAAATTGTGGCGGGGTCTAATGGAGAGACTTCCAAAGAAAATGCGGTGTCACAACCAAAATATCCCAAAAACAAAGGGAAAAAGGGTAACAAGAAACCTTTGGGTCCAAAAACCAACCCAAACAAGTTTAAGGGCGAGAATGGTCCTTGCTTTGTGTGTGGGAAAAAGGGTCACTATGCTAGAGAGTGTAGGCATAGAAAAGACCAACACGGACCTAAGGTGAATGCAACTCAAGAGGAAAACATAGTTGCTACCCTTAGTGAGGTGAATGCGGTCCAAGGCAAGGTGAAAGGGTGGTGGTATGATACATGTGCCACCGTCCATGTCACCTATGACAAATCATTGTTCAAGACATTTGAAGAGTCAAAGTGCAACCATGAGATTCAAATGGGAAAAGAGGGCAAATCCAAGGTACTTTGCAAAGTTACCATTGAAGTCTTTTTTCACCTCCGGCAAGAAAGTTACATTAGTGAATGTACTTTATGTTCCCGAAAAGAGTAGAAACTTAGTAAGTGGTGATTTGCTTGGCAAGCCCGGCATTAAAGCCGTTTTTGAGTCCGGTAAACTTATACTTATCAAATCAAATGTATTTTTGGGAAAGGGATACTCTTGTGAGGGTATGGTTAAATTGTGCACGAATGATGTAACTTTCAATGTTATCAATAAAAATGTTAATTTTTCCTATATTGTTGAGTATGATTCTTTATTTTTGTGGCATCTTAGACTATCACATATAGGTTTTTCAACCATGAAAAGAGTAGTAAAATGTGGTATGATTGCATGCAATATTAAAAACTATGGTAAATGTGAAACATGTGTTAAGGAAAAAATGATTAAGAAACCATTTCCTAGTGTAGAAAGATCATCTAATTTACTAGACTTAATCCATAGTGATCTTTGTGAATTAAATGGTGTTTTAACTAGAGGTGGTAAAAGGTATTTTCTTACTATTATAGATGATTTTAGTAGATATACATATGTGTTTCTTTTAAAGCATAAAGATGAAACTTTTGATGCTTTTAAATTCTATAAATTAGAAGTTGAAAATCAACTAAATAAAAAGATTAAGGTGCTAAGAAGTGATAGAGGAGGAGAGTACTTCTCTAATGAATTTAATACATTTTGTGAAGAAAATGGTATAATTCATGAGTGCACTGCACCTTATACACCACAACACAATGGTGTTGCCGAAAGGAAAAATAGGACTTATCTAGAGAAGATAAATTCTATGTTTGTGTTTTCTATGTTGAACTTCAACTTATGGGGTGAAGCGCTTTTAACCGCTTGTCACATTCTTAATCGAATACCGATGAAGAAAAATGAGATATTTCCATGAGTTATGGAAAGGAAGAAAACCCAACATAGTGTGGGAGTGTCTTGCATATTGCAAGAAAAATGAACCTAATAGAACAAAGTTAGGTTCAAGAGCCATAAAGTGTGATTTTGTTGGTTATGCCAACAATAGTAAAGCTTATAGGCTATTAGACTTAGAGTCTAATATTGTGATTGAATCTAGAGAAGTTGAATTTTTTGAGAATGTGTTATGTGACAACAATTCTCAAGCTTCAACATCTCTAAAGGATAATTTGTTATATGAGAACAATTCTCAAGCTTCTACATCCAAAGTTGATTCTCAAGAGGAGAATTCTCAAAAGGATGTAAAGCAACCCTTTTAACTTAGAAGAAGTCAAAGGCTTAAAAATCATAAAAGTCTAGTAGTGGATGAGATAGATTCTCAACGAATTTCACTCTACATGGTAGAAGGAAATAAAGAGGAAGTCATTAGGAAAATGCCTATTGTACTTTTCGTTGAGGATGATCCTAAGACTTATAGAGAAGCTATGCAATCGAGAGATAGTGCATTTTGGAAATAAGCCATCAATGATGATATGGATTCCATTCTTTCCAACAACACTTGGGAATTGGTAGATCTTCCACCGGGGTCTAAGCCAATTGGGTGTAAGTGGGTATTTAGGAGAAAATACCACACTGACGGCACTATCCAAACCTTTAAAGCTAGATTAGTAGCTAAAGGGTTTAGGCAAAAAGAGGGTATCAATTATTTTGATACCTATGCGCCTGTTGCAAGAACAACTTCTATAAGAATTTTGTTCGCTTTAGCTTTTATACACAACTTGTATGTTCATCAAATGGATGTCAAAACGACATTTCTTAATGGTGACATCAATGAGGATGTCTATATGGAACAACCTGAAGCGTTTGTCCTACCAAAATATGAACATAAAGTATGTAGACTTGTAAAATCCTTATATGGATTGAAACAAGCCCCTAAGCAATGGCATGAGAAATTTAATCAAGCCATCATGTCTAATGGGTTTAGACATAACAATGGAGACAAGTGTTTGTATTCCAAAACTTGTAAGGGATATGTGATCATTGTTTGCTTATATGTGGATGACATGCTTATTCTAAGTAATAGCATGAAAGGGATAGAAGAAACGAAGAGGTTTCTATCATCAACCTTCAAGATGAAAGATCTTGGAGAAGTTGACACCATACTTGGTATCAAAGTAAAGAAACATAGTGAGGGTTTTGTGTTAAGGCAAGCCCACTATGTTGAGAAAGTATTGAACAAATTTAACCATCTCAAGGTTAAAGATGCCAATACTCCATTCGATCATAGTGTAAAACTAGAGAAGGATGAAGGAAGAGCGGTAGCTCAATTGGAGTATGCTAGTGCTATAGGGAGTTTAATGTACGCTGCCCAATGTACTAGACCTGATATAGCATTTGTGATAAGTAAACTTAGTAGCTTTACAAGTAATCCAAGTGTGGATCACTGGAAGGCTATTGGAAGAGTCTGAGGTTATCTCAAGAAAACCAAAGGACTAAGCCTTCACTACTCCAAATTTCCTTCAATCTTAGAAGGATATACATATGCAAGTTGGATATCCAATCTTGGGGACAACTTGTCCACAACTGGTTGGGTATTTACACTTGATAGAGGTGCAATTTCTTGGGGTTCCAAGAAACAAACCTGTATATCTCATTCCACTATGGAAGCAGAGTTTATAGCTTTAGTTGCTACCGGAAAAGAGGCCGAATGGTTAAGGGATCTGTTGTTAGAGATTCCCCTAATCAAAGAGAATGTATCTACTATATCGATACATTATGATAGCCAAGCAACATTAGCTAGAGCATACAGCGGAGTGTATAATGGGAAGTCTATACATATTAGTCTAAGACATGGATATGTAAGAGAATTAATTCAAAGAGGAGTCATCTCAATATCCTATGTGAGAACAAGTGAAAATCTGGCGAATCCTTTCACTAAGCCACTAACGAGGGATTTAGTGGCTGCATCATCTCGAGGGATGGGACTTAAACTCCCTAAAGAGATTCACGATTGATGGTAACATATCTTAACACTAGTTTCAACTAGTGTTAGGTTCAATAGGTAACAACAAGTCAATCAAGTGAATATTAGTTTTACTCAAAACAAGTCTCATCTAAGATATTGAGTACTTGTGCGTTACCAAGTTGAGGGTTAAAACCGAAAGGTTTTTTAATAGAATTCAGTCTTGTGAAAACAACTATTTTTGGTAACAAAATATTGTAAGAATTCTACCTATATGGACCTAGAGGTGGTGTCGCCTCTCATGAGAATTGGGAGTATTCTCAAGAACGTCCATGAATGGAAAGTGCACACGGCCATTAACGGTGCAAAGCGAGACATAGAGGTCTCAAGTGAACATCGCAAAGGTGTGTGTGTTATCATGAAAAGATGGTTCAATGTCTAGTGCAACCAAATTTTTGACAAATTTTGTGATAATTACACTATAGTAAAGTTCAAGTTGAAAAATATTTTGCTTTATGCACTAATGCAATGACTCCTATAAGAGATAGTTCTTATTTAATCAAGCGGGGGATATGTTCTATTTTCAAATATAATGATTGATTAAATAAGTGTTACAATAGATAACTATTTAATCTAGTGGGGGAATGTTTATTATTTTATAATATAATGTAATATTATATTATATTATAATATAATGTTTTAGATTAAATAAATATGACAAAGAGTGTCACATATTGTAACATGTAATAAAGAGTTACAATATTTAGATATATGAGATATATCCAAATAATGTAACATATTTGGTGTTACAAATTTGTAACTTCCAGATATTACCCTTTATTGTGTAAATTTAGTGTTACACAATATTGAGATAAATTTCATAAAGCCATTTGAGAAATGGATGTTAGAGAAATCATTTTAACCCCAATAATATGTTTTGGGGGTTACAAAATCATTTGGGAGGGTTTGGAACCGTTTGGAAAAACAGCACAAAATTTTGTGCTGAAAATGGTCAGTGACCGCGGCCAGTGGGATAGAGAGTAGTGGCCGCAGCCACTAATGTCTCTAGCCACGGCCACAGGCCAAAACTGACCATTTTTTCAGTTTTTTCAATCTTTGTTGAACAGCTCAAAAAACTCAAATAACTCCCAAATCTCATTTTTAATTCCATATTAATCCAATTGAACATTGGTAACAGCCATGTGGGTTGGTGGAATTTGAAATTCAAAGGGTGTCTCTAAACTCTATAAATAGGAGCATATAGCTCACTTGAAAGACACAACATTTCTATCCATTAGAGCACTTGGATAGAAACACCTTGAGGCTTGATAATTCCATAAAGCATTTCCAATATCTGTGAGAGATCCCTTAGTGCTTGAGTTAGGGGGAAATAAGCTTTTGGACAAAGGTTTCAAACCTTGTTCAAGTTGGTGATCCCCAAAACTCTTCACTTTGGTTGTGTGAGTGAGAGTTTATTGTTTTTGTTCTTGTTCTTATTTTCTTCTATTGATTTTCTTCTTTTTCTTCTTGTTCTATTTACTTGTACTTTTGTTTAAGAATTGTAATCATTTTATTTCCTTTGTTCAAACACTTCTAGTTTATTTGTATGTTTTGTAATAGAGTTGTACTTTCTATTTCTATCATCTTACATCTCCTTCTCCATTTATTTGTATTTTCAGTTATAGAGTTGTAACACTCTTTTTAATCAATCTATATTTATTTTTAATATTATTGCATAGAGTTGTATTATCTTACCATTTCCATTGAGGCAAATACATATGTAACGACCCAAATTTCCTAATGAGGTTTAGGACCTCGATTAGGAGGTCGGGAGGGCCATAATTGATTTATTGTGTCATTATATGATTATATGCATGATTATGTGGATCGTATTATTATATGATGATAAATGCATGCATTTAGGTATATATTTTGTTATGAGGGAATTTTGGTAATTTGGCCCATTGAGGGCGTAATTGTATATTTGTGTCATATTGGTAAGCTATTGTTGAGGCCACATTATAATGTGGATTTGTTTGAGTTGTTCGGCATGAGACGATCTTTGGGTATAAGCTAGCAGTTTGGTCATAACGGGATTAAGTTCAGGGCTCGGGGTGAGTCCCGGGGTAATTTGGTGATTAGAGCGTTGCCGGGAACAGGATATGAATTATTGGTATTCGAGAATTTTGAGAATAACGGGAATTGGAGGGTGTTAATTATGGTTAGTGAGAAAGGTGCGAAAGGATGATTTTGCCCTTGGTGGCTATTAAGGATTTTAACTAGACTTGAGGGCATTTAGGTCTTTTTACCTTAAGGATGTATATGAATCAAGGAAGGCTGTAGAAAATAGGAAGCAAAACAGAGCACTTCACCTATTCTCCTGTACATCATCTCCCTTCCATTTTTCTTTGGATTTTGATGCTTCTTTTGAGGAACCAAGCTAAGGAATCAAGTTTTTAGGATCTAGGGTATTGCTCCATCATTAAAGAGGAGTTCATACTAAGCTTGAGGTAAGATTCTAACCATTAGAACTCTAGTTTTCTACTCTGTTTTCTTATTTTGTTCAGTTAAGATTTTGGGTTTGAAAGTAGAGAATTCAATGGGGTTTTTGGCAAAGCTTGGGTAGGTTATGATGCCTAGGACTAGTATATAGGGTATTTGGGTTGAATTGGGGGTTTAAATGGTGTTTGGGAGCTTTTGAATCAAGTTGGAAATGGAGGATTCGAAGGAAGAAGAACCAGGGCCATGTCTGCCTGATCCTAGCGCTATAGCGACTAGAGGGTAGCGCTATAGCGCTAGCCAAGGAAAAATGTCCCTGGTTGTAGCGCTGAGGCGCTAAGGGGGTAGCGCTGTAGAGCTACCCTGTTTCCTCATATGCTCATTTTAGGTGTTTTAAAGGGTTTTTGGCTCGGGGTTTCAATCCTTAGGGCTCGGGATCGAATCCACTCACCGTTTGGGTACAATTCGGGGTCCGGGGAGTGAGGTTTAGGTTAAGCCCCTTTTATTGAAGTTTTTATTAATTGGATTCCATATTTGGTTATGACTAGGTGACCGCTAAAGGTTCAAAGGATCGATCGTTCTCAAGGGTCGTTCGTAATGTGTTTCTCGCTCGAACAAGAGGTAAGAAAACTGCACCGGATTATGTGGTTAGGTTGGGACTACGTGTTCCCTATGTTTGTATGTATTGTTATGTGATAGTGATAAACCATGTGAACATAAAGGGACTAAGAGCTCGATATACTCGAATATATTTCCATGAGATGGTATTATTCCATGGGGACATATGATAAACGACCTAAGAGTGCCGGAATCAATATTTGCGCACAGGGCGCAGCTCAGCCACTGGTAGCTGAGGACAGCTTATTAATCACTGAGCTCGGTTAAGCTGGTCGGAGTCAGTGGGTATAACACTGGGGGTGGCCTAAGTGAGTCGAAGAACGTGGGTTAGACAGAGGGTGCGACCTAAGGGCGCCGACTCTGAGTATCATTTGATGGTTGTGATAAACTGTTGATTATGAATGTGATTATTGTTGTTAACCTGATGAATATGATATGTTGATTATCTGGATGACAAATTGTTAATTTGTCGATTGTTATCACTGAATAGGTGAATGTTATGAATTGCTGAATACTTGTTTATGCTTTGTGGAATAGTTGGTTATTGATATTGATCATGCTATGTTGTTATGTTTTCTTGCTGGGCTTCGGCTCACGGGTGCTACGTGGTGCAGGTAAAAGCAAGGGTATGTAGATTCAACCATGAGTTGGAGAGCTCTGGGAGCGAGGTGTACATTGTCAGCTGCTCGGCCACCACGGTCGAGGGATTGTACAGGGACGGAAACCTAAAATGTGCATTTTGCCATTAGAATGGCCTGAGTTTTTTATAACTTCTGAAATTTTTGTAAATATGTCATCTAAACCCTGTTTTGAGATTCGATGTACTAAACTGTCATTTTTAATAAAATAACCTGTTTATGACCAAAATCTTTTATTCCTAATCCGTTGATGACGTTAGATTCACATTTTTTTTAAATGACTTGATTAGCAAGTCTTGCACTATTTTAAACACACAGTGTAACGATCTTGGTTACCCAGGGTGTTACAACATATTTTCCTAACAATGTGTTTATATCAAAAATACAAAAGATGGATATATTATTCTTTGTTTGTATGTAGATGATATACTCATTGTCAGAAGCAACCAACGAATGGTAAAATCTACCAAAGATATGTTGAACTCAAGGTTTGACATGAAGGACATGGGGCTGGCTGATATAATTTTAGGAATAAACATTACAAGGACGCCAGTTGGACTTAGTTTGAGTCAGTCACACTATGTGGACAAGATTTTTTTATAAATTTGGTAAAAATGATTTTGGTGTGTCCAAAACAACAATTGACATAAGTCATCATCTGTCCAAGAATAATTGTGACAATGTCTCTCAAGCAGAGTATGCTAGAGTGATAGACAATCTAATGTACTTGATGAGCTGTACAAGACCAGATATTGCCTACACTGTAGTACTTTAAGTCAATTCACAAGTGATCCAGGTGTTAAACACTATAAGGAAATTACAAGAGTACTTAGGTACCTGCAGTATACTCATAACTATGGGGTGAAATATACACGAGATCCAGCTGTTCTTGAAGGATACACTGACACAAGCTGGATATCTGACATCCAAGACTTGAAAGGTACTAGTGTATATGTGTTCACTTTAGGTGGTGCAGTTGTTTCATGGAAATCCTCGAAACAAACTGTAATCACTAGATCCACGATAGAATCCGAGTTTGTAGCTCTGGATAAATGTAGTGAAGGAGCAGAATGTCTCTGTAATTTCTTGGAGGATATTCCAGATGGGCCTAAACATGTTCCTGCAATATGCATATATTGTGATGACCAAGAAACAATTGGTGGGGCATAAAATGTTTTGTATAACGGTAAGTCGAGACACATACGTGAACAACATAATGTCGTTAGACAACTGATCTCAACTAGAGTTATCTCGATTGATTATGTGAAGTCAAAAGATAACAGTTTAGATCCGCTAACCAAAGGGTTAAACATAGATCAAGTTGAAAAGACATCATAAGGAATGGGAATTAAGCCCAAAGGAAACTAAGGTCGATATAAAGGAAACCCAACCTAGTTGACTGAAGATCCCAAGATCTAGGTTCCATGGGACAACCTAGCTATTGGGACCGAGTAGGATCACTATGGGAGATTACCCCTACCTGTTCCAATGGTGAAATGGTGATGCCGGTTGTAAAAGAGGTTAAGTTCAATCTTTTAATGATCCTTACGCATTGAAAGTCCGAGCAGAGTAATGTGGGATTGATCTTAGATAAGAGGTCACCTATGTGAGAGAGAAGTGGGGTTGCTTTGAAGGAGAATTGTGGGGGCTCAATTCTCTAAAACCTCTCACAAAACCAAGCAGATGTTCACGGCCAAAATGAACATAACCATGAGAATCGAAACTATGCCAAAAAGATATATGTGTGAGATATATCATCGTTTACACAAACGACAGAACAGTTTAAAGACATCGCGTCTACTGATTAGTTAATAAAGTAAATATATTCTCACAAGGGAAGGTTTAAAGGCTAACACCCACCTATCCTACGTAGGTATCAATCATAGAACTCTATTACCTTGTTGTGTCGAGTCGTGTCAAGTCATTGTTTCTTAATGTTGATTAATTTCATTCATGTGGGGAAATTTTGAAAAAATTGAGTGAAAGAGAAATTGATGCGTAAAATGGTAATGATTCAGTAAATCACTTTGATTAAAGATGATATTATCAAAATATTGTGTGATTTATTCTGATTGATTTTAGCAAATCACTTTGATCAAAATCGAGATATCATAATATTGTGTGATTAATTCTGATTGATTTTCAGAAAATCATTTTGGGTAACAGCTGATATTACCATAATAAGTTTGATTAATTCTTATTGATTTTCATAAATTAAGGTCCCCGATTTGTGGGATATTTGGGCATTAATGTACTTGATTTCACACACATTTTCAACCTTCCATGAAGCCTATAAAAGGAGGCTTCTCCTCTCATTCTAAGACACACAAATACAGAGTATCACACACAATAGTCTTGGTCTCTTTCTCTCTTCAGTCTTTGTAGTATTTTTTTGGTGATAGAGGGAAGGTTTGTTTCGAGTTCGCCTAAGCAGACGCAGTTGTGCTTTAGTCCTGCTTGATAGTTGTTGTATTCTGGGAAGTGGTTGCTCACGAATCCTCTAGCACTGTTCAGGTAGAGGGGGCAAATCTGCTATAAGAAAAGTGCATTTCGCGTGCCTCGGCTTTGATTTATTCTTTCTATTTTATTTTTTTAATTTATGTTCTTCAATAAAATATATTAATATATATATATTGTTCGTCTCTACTATATTATTTCTAACAAAAATGTCCAAAAAAAAACTCCAATAATGTTAAATAAAGGTGCATATCATTATTATTGGACTCTAATAAATATTTTCCAAATAAACTTTGTTAATCAACCATCACTTGATGATTAAGGATTGAGTGGTGGATATCGTAGTTAAACTACTAAGATGATTGAGTGTTATAATCAACATTAATAATAAGATGACCAATTAGATCGTAATGAATACTTTCTAGTTGTTAAATTGATCTAATTGTATCTTTTACAATATTATATAAACTTTATATTTTTAAATTGATCTTCGTTTAGTATTTCGAAATTTTGACAACCTGTCTAAAAGCATGAAAATGTCAAAAAAAATAAAAAAGCTCAAATAATGTTATATAAAGGTGCAAATCGTCATTATTGTATCCTGATTAACATTTTTTAAATAAATTTATCAACAACCAATGTCTATATCTCGACACCATATCTGAGAATTCGATCACTTTTCTCAAAAGTTAGGTTAGTTTGTACTAAAATTGGTCTTGATCGTGAGTCATTTGAAATCCATTTCCAAGAGTCTTCATTCTTTTTCCACAATCATTCACATACTATTACAATATTTTTCAATGACATTTGAAAAACAAAATACAACAAAAAATTATAAATTATTGGTATTAGTTAGATTATAAATTTATATAAAAAAATGAAAATCAAGTTGAATATGTTGAAATTTGACAACCTATCTAATGATTCGACACCCCGTCTGAAAATTCGACATGTGGTTAAAAATACATGACAACCTGTCTAAAGATTAGAATACCTATCCAAATTCAACATGTGGTCTAAAATTTAGACAAGTGGTCGAAAAAATACAACTACTGCTCCAAAATTTTGACAGCTGATCTAAAATATCAGCTCCTTGTCGAAAAATTAGACAAGCTATCAAAAAATTTGGAGTTTCTCTATCTCGAAAATGGTTGAAACCACCATTAATTTTTTTCTTCCTCGGATTTTCAAGCTTTAACCTACATAAAACTCCAAAAATAAACTTAATTCCTTACTTATACTTTCAATATACTAAAATAATTATTTTGCATTTTTAATCTACAAAAACAATATCAAATCTCATTTTTGATAAAAAAAAAAAAAGACTTTATAAACTAACTTTTAAATGAGTGGCAACCGATGATGGGCAGTGGTCGCCAGCGGTGGTAGCCAGTAATTGGCAGTGGTCGCCGGTGGTGGTGGCGGTGGTTGTGGCGGTGGCGGGATGAAAATGGGTGGTTGTGGATGGATGAGAGGAGTGAGGAAGAAGATGATAGTTTTAGGATTTTTGTTTTAATTTATTATTATTTTAATTTAAAAGTAAAATGGGTAATACAAAAAATTCATTAATAAAAGAGATCATTTAGTTCAAAACTACTGAAAGTAGACCCAAAGTTCAAATTGCACTATAAAAATAGGCAATTTTGACAAAGATCCTGTTTTAAATTATCTTATGTTTACATATATATATATATATACTAGAATGACAAGCTAAAAATCATGTCGCTCTCGAAAGCGTGTTAACCTTGCATTTGAGATCGGCAACGCGTTTTGCACACAACAGCTGTTAGGAAATACCTCTTCCTTAGGGATTTGTTGTTATCTGATATAAAATCTCACTTATCATGAGATATTATGTATTTAATATATTAATTTACATCTATTTCATATCTGAATAATTGGTTGTAACTTCCCCGAATCAGGGAAAGATATTCTCCTAACCAGACCTATAAATTGCCTAGTAATTTTCATTTGTATTCACGCACAAAACTTGTACTAAGAATACTCTGTCGAATTGCTTTGAGAAAGCTTTGAGAGAATATTATGATCAATAATATTGACTCGTGGACTAGGTAGATTTTAACTACTGCACCACATAAAAGTTCTTCTGTCTTTTATTCTTTCCGATATATTATTTAGTGCTCTTCAAATTTAAGTTGACGAAAAACGGCATCAACACACATCAATAAACAAATGCAACATCATCAATCTGTTAACCACCTAAGACGAAATCTAACAGAAGTCTCATTTTTCAATAACGTACATAGTTTAGGGGGAATTTTTAACATTGTAAATTATTCGAGGGGCATGATCATATAGTGGTCACAGTTCGGGGGGGGAATGTTATTTATTCTTAATTTTTTTACATAAATATTCTTTTTTAAAAAGAATGATTAAATTGGTTTTTTTAAAGATCGAGTTAAATTTAGATATTTTTTTTAAATACACATTTTTTTTTACTTTTTTATGGTTCTTATTTTTTTTCAAAAATACGCACTCAAGTTTTCAAAAATAAGATTTTCAAAGTTTCATAATTACGAAAATACGGTTTTTAGGAAAAACAACTTGAAAACAACACTGGACCAACTAAATATCAACAAAAAAAACCTAAAAACAACGTGAAAACACAAAATATCTTGAAAATAAACAACAATAAAAAAAAAAAAGACAAACCGTAAAAATGTAAAAAAAATTCTTAAAACCGTAAAATTGAAAAAAAAAATGTTTCACCGTAAAAATGTAATTTTTTAGTAAAAATTTATATTTTATGTAACCTTAAAATTAGTAGAGTACCATTACCAAAACAATAATAAGGCCAAGCCCACATTTTATTAGGGTTTCTTTTATGGGAATTTTTCAAAAATATGGCTTTTTAGCCATCAATGTGCAAAAATATGGGAATTAAACTTTCCTTAATTTGTATGGGAAAATTTCATTAACAAAAACTCAGTTTATGGGAAAACTAATCACAAATTGGAAATTAAAATTAAACAAAATAACATCAGCAAAAGGAGGGGTACTATGGTAATTAACATAGCAAAAACTCATCATCTGAAACTTGAGTCCATATCGTGTCTTCAGCCAAGCCACCTCTTCTCTTTCATTTTGCCCTAGCTACCACCTCCCTGTCCTCCACTCGCCTGCCTCACCATCTCCACCATCATCTCCGGCCACCCACCCTCACCACCTACGATTCACCTTAGGCCTGCACCTCTGTGAAACCCAGCCAAGAACACCCAGTCGCACCATCGACAAACACATCCCTAATCCACGCATCTCTGCGCGATTCCATTCGTGAGCCCCCAAATCCAAAAAGACGGGGATAGGTTGAGGTGAGGGATGTGCTAGAGGTGGTCGGAGGCGAGGGAGAAGGGTGGCGCTTGGGATGAGTGCGATTCGTGGTGCTCAGAGCCGCGCAAAACGACGGGGATGGCTGTGGTTGCGACGGGGTTTTGCGCGCAGGGGATGGGGGTTCTGGTGGTGGTCGGAGGTGAGAAGATTGGTTCGTGGTCAAATCTGTTTTTTTTTTCTTTTCTATCTTCAGATCGATATTAACTGGTTACCTTCATGTTCTTTGTGTGTATATTTCAGGAGGTAACTGGTTACCTTCATGTTTTGATATGTGTGTAGATTTCTAGGTTCTTTATGGTAACTTGCTACTATGTTACTAAATCATACCCTTCCTTTTTATCCTTCAAATTTGATGTTTCTTTTCATTTCTAATATGAGTGACTCGTCACCCCTCTTATGGTAGCTGGCTACCCCTCTTATGGCAGAAGGTTACTCATCTCATTGTAACTGGTTACCCTTCCTGATACATGTTATTTAACATCTAAGACTATTTTTTACATAACTATTAAAAATCAAACAAGTAAATGTTTACCCCTGGATAAATGATATTTAACCTAGCTGTATGATTTTTTTTTTTACATAACTGTGAAAAATCAATTAAGTAATTGGTTACCTTACCCAGGCTTTGAAAAAAAAAACGTATAATCTAAAAAAGAGGAAAAAAATGTTTATAATAAATAAAAATAATAATAAACACAATTCATACTACAAAAAAAATTAATAAAAAATTTGCAAAACAACTATGGAAAAATTTAATATAAAAGTAGTTGTATAAAATTAATATAAAAAAAAAATCAAATAAGCTTAAAAAAATAATCAAATTACAAACATACCCTTCCAAATTACTAAAACTTGATTAAGAGTAAAACTATGGCATAAACAAACTTTTATACAAAAATATGGGAAACTAAACCCATAAAAGTGAAATTTAAAAAAAAAGCCATAGATTAACTTTTCTTGAAATAAAAGCCATACTTTTGCACAATCAATTTAAAAATCCCATATAACATGTAATTTCCACTTCTTTTATCTTCTATCTAAATCCCATTTTTCTTACACGGCCATTTCTCCCCCAAAAAAATTCAGATATCAATCGTCTTTCCACTATCTCCCTCACTGTATCTCAACGTTCTCCTGACTCTGCTACTCTCTCCATCTCCCCGTCATCCTCACTCCCGCTCGGTCTGTGGCATCCTCTATCTTCTCATTTTGCTTTTTTTTTTTATCACGACCCTATCAGATAGTAAGCCACCTTGGTTTTTCAAAGTACTCTTGCTCGGCTTTGATGTGCATGGCATTGTCTCCGGTGATGGCGTGTTCTATTTTAGACAGGGTAATTGTGTATTTTGTCTTCCTGACAAGGGTTTGGCTGTTCTTGGATTGCATTGTTTGTTTGATGTTTGTCTTTTTTACTCATGGTTGTTGTTTCCATTTAACGGAAAAGGTTAAGGGTTTTGCGTTTGTATTTTTGTGCATGATTTGATCTACTTTTGTTGTTCTTAATCAGGCTGGCTATTATCATGATTTTGTACATACGAGTATGCATAATTTTGTTTTTTTAGACCAATTTTGGTTTTCTTTGTATATGTTTTATTTGTGGTCTGTTAGTGTTGTTCATAAACTGAATAAGTTTTTTTTTATGTTTTGGATCATATGGGTTATTCATTTGAGTTTAATTTTGGTTTTGGTAGAGGTTAAGTGCTTTTTTTTTTTGCTTGTTTGTTTCTCTACTCATATTAATTCCAAATTCTTTGACTGATTATAAGTTTTATTAAATTCAAACTAGTTGTTTGGTTGTAGAAGAATTTTATCTTTTAGGTTGTTGCGTGTATTTAAGCAATTAAAATTGTGCAAGTGTATACAGTCAGCAAACAAGTAATAAAGTAACAAGTTGAGTATCGTCTCCACAAGGATTGAATTAGCAAATAATTGTTCAAAATTCAATTACCAAACAATTTAATAGTGATGAAAAATAAATTGATTTAGTTCATGGCTGAATTCAAGAGCACAACTTATCACTATTATTGATTTAGTTCATGGCTGAATTCAAGAGCACAAATCCAAAATCAAAACAGCCCATAATAAAATAAATCATAGTTTAGAAAATACAAGAAAAAAAATAAAATATTAAGGAGCAGGGTAAGAGAATCAAGCCAAAAAGATGTTCCCAAAATGGTCATCCTCTCTTGAATCCTTCTCTTTCTTATTCTTTTTCTTTTTCTTCATTCTCCACTTTTCCTCTCTAATGGCTACTGGCTGTGTCCCCTTTTCTACTGTACGTGCCTCTTAAAAGTAAGGATGATCATATATGATATTAGGGCTCCCATTTTCTTTCTTTTTCTTAAGACCACATGGGCCTTTTTCTTCCCATTTGTTGTCTTTTTGCTAAAGATGCACCAACACAATTAAAGGCCCAAATCTCTTCATTTAATCTTCAACCCAAGTCAAGTTAATTAAAAAAAATAGATTTATACTGCTGAGGTGGCAACTTCTCAAGTGACCCAAGAAATGCTTGTTGTCTGGACACAATGTTTCAGCATTGCTGCAGCAACCTGAAGAATTCCTGCACCAAAAATTATCATTTTAAACCACATTAGCTCATTTCCAATTCACTCAACTTCATCCAATTATCATTTTCTTACTTATTTTTCCTCATAAAACCAAAACTAACTCTTGAACCCAAATAAAAGAAAATGACTCAATTCTATAGACAAAGACACAAATCACTCATCTTTTTTAATCAAATTATAAGTTAAAAGTAGTAAAGATAACTCTATAATCTAGATTTATCACATGTCTTTTATTCTTAATTATTCTATATTTTTTTTAATTGTTGTTAATTTGTAAACTCTTATTTCTAAATCTAAATATAATACACGACGTTGAGTTTAGTTTTCTGTGTTTATGTAAGGGACAATTACTTTTTTCATCTCTGTTTCTTTAAACATATGTAGCTATTTAGTTTTTGCAGGAATACTAATTTGAATCTTTCTTATGTATTGAATTATTATAAATATGCTATAGTCATATTTAAAACAATATCACTAATCTTTTCAATGTTTCTTTAAAGCTTCCAGGGTTGACATCAGGTTGTATTACTTCGACACTTTCTGGAAGTGAAATTAATCTCAGAATTTTTGTAAAAGGTGTAAATAATCATGTTGAAAGTAGATTTACTAACCTTGTCAATGTTCCTATAAAGTTTCCAGAGTTGAAATCAGGCTATTAATTCAATACTTTCTGAAAAGTGAAATTATTCTCTGAATTTCTGGTTCAGGAGGTGGATTTTCTTATTTTGGGGTTTTTTTTTACTGATGTGAGAATTGATGATGAGATCATTTTTCTATATTTGTAATGTGTTTGTGAATGCGAATGGTTGTGTATACTTCTGAATTGTTGCATTGTTTGGGAATTAATTTTGTGTAAATGAGCAATTGTTGATTTGTTTTTAGTAGAAGCAATTGTTGAGTTTGGATAACTAAGGGCCTGATTGGTATAGATTTCAAAACCAATTTTATCATTTTGAAAACATAAAAAGTGTTGGTCCCGTGATAATGCTGATTGGTTATTTGTTTTTAAAAACTAATTCCAAATACATATCCTAATTTTATACTGGATCATTGAAAACAATATTTTCACGTTTTCTCCCTTTTCAAATACTACATCCCAAAATTTGTAAACATATTCTTTACTCATTTTTCTCTTTCACTTCATCAGTCGAAGATAGCAAGAAGCTCCTTGAATGGTGGTCTACCACCTCCACTCCGCCACCACAATCCAGAGTCATACCTATGCTGACATCGTTGTAGGTAAACCCACTTTTCTCTCATACTAACTTCGACAGCTCTCTCTCGTCTTTATTAATATCACAACTCAGAACTCAATCACAACAATACTCCTTCCCTCTCTCTCTCACTTTCTTCTCCTTCTCCCTCTCTCTTAATGTTATATAATTTCATAAATAGAATTATTGAGAATCAAAAGAATATACGAATATATATATATGGGATCCTTGTACTTTGTACTCTTGGTATTGAAATGATATAAAATAATTTTCAATGTCAACATTGATATAATAATGATATATTATGTGCAAATATGAAATTAAATAGACTTTTGATCTTTCTTAATATGTAGGTTTCAAGTTCCACACTTGGCAATATAATATTGTGTAGTTTGCATATATAATGTTTGATTAAATGATTGTGTGAACAATTTGTTTATATAGTAAATTTTCATCTTGATGCTTTGTAAACGTTCATGGATATGCTTTATGAGTCATTGTGTTGTATATTGTTACTACTTCATATATTTTTATATATATATATATTCATATGTCTGTTTATGGATTTTGCTTATAACTCATGTTAGTAAATTAATCAATTTGGCTATTAGTAGTTGCTGATTTCGATCATATTCTTTTATAGTTCTCACTGGAAGCATGTTCCATTTTAGATATTAAGAGTAAAAAAAAAATATGTCTTTTCTGTAATTGTAATTGCAATATGCAATACTAAGATAAAAAAAAAACTAATAAGATAGTGTTTACCTACTATTGCACATTACACATTTTGTATTCTAAATTGAACAAGAGTGTGATTCTCAAGGAGTGTGAGGCAGAGTGAAATGGTTTAGTAGAGGTAGAGGTTGTCTTATGTGGCTTGGTGAGTTGCTTGATGTTCGAGAGTTCATTAAAAACAATATTGAGCAATGTATCAATGTCTAAATGCTTGGAATAGATCTATGTAAAAGAATTCATAACATAATTAGTATTATAAATAAATCTGAGCCCATATTTCTAATGCATAGCTCATAAAAAGGAGCTTTGTAGATTGATATTGGAGGGCATGGACAACTTGGATTAAGGTTTGTGTATCATGAGGTATAATATAGTGTGTATTTAAAATTTTAATACTATCATAAAAAGGATTATAGCATTTAAAATGTATAGCTTCATTCCTTGGTATGATCAGTGTTTTTGCTACCATACACATTAAGATAAAAACATGTTTGACAAGGCTTATATCATTAAGCCTAAGAAGAGGCTCTCAAATTTTATAATCTTGATGCAAATGCACTAGTTTGTATCATATGCATATTCTTATCTATGATAGTAAAAATAAAATTTTATGTAAATGAAAAATATTACGAACCTTAAAAATATTATGATAAATTTATTGGTAAATTAAAATTTAAAAGATATATTAATTAAAATAGTTTTCTTATTTAATGGTACCAATTACGTATTTTGTTTCTGTTTTATTTTTTGATTTTCTACCAAACACATATTTAGTTTTTAAAACTCAAAAACATTCTACAGTCAATAAATCAGTCACATTTTCATAAACATATTTTCAGTCACTAAACCCAGATTTTCATTTCAGAATCACATTTTTCAAAAATTCAATTTTCTGATTGCGAACCAATCAAGCATCTGTGGGACCCATGATAATAGCTGATTGATTGGGTGTTTTTGAAAATTAAAACTTGATCTATATCTGGATTTTACATTGTAAAAAAGAAAATGCACAAATCACGTTTTCTGCAGTTTGGGAAATTACTTTCCAAAACTCTAAGGGGGTGTTTGGTATGGGGTAAAGTAAAGGTGGAAATGAGAATCTAAATCCCTTCCTATATTTTGTTCAAATTTTAAGGGGGTAAAGTTAATAAGTTGTGTGGGCCCTACATGTATTTTAAGGGTAAAGTGAACCATTTTGTACACAAGAGTTTAATATTACCTCCATCCCATCTACACTTTCCAAGGCAACTCAACTACTCAAAACAAACACCCCCTAAAATCAAATCCTTTCTCTCGTTCCCTCTCTGCTCTCCTCCTCTCCAAATTTGGACTAAGCTTCCTCCTCATCGACGGTGAACAGTTGACTAACTGCACGCCGACTTGTTGCCCCGCCTGCACGCCTGATCAAATCATCTTCTTTGCCATTAGCCACACCCACATATGAGGTAGCACTATTTATTCTAAATATATATATATATGTAAAATATGCTTTGACTCTAACTTGTTTGGATGGTTGGCTCCTGGGTTTAATGGAAGGGGATTTTGATCATCTATGTGTGGTGAGTTGGCTGAGGATGTTGATGCGGATGATTGTGCTTGGGTTTGTTTTATTTTTGTCTATCTCCTTGCAATAGTATGTCGCAAGAGCATCCCTTAATTAATTAGGAGATTAGCTCAAGTGCATCACTTATATTACAAATTCCATTTCAGATTAATTGTATGTATTAAAAAAAAAAGAGGAAATTAAGTGGCTCCAGATCTTTAAGTGAAGATCTTCAAAGTATTGTCTAAATGCATGTTGCACTCTCAAACCTAGTTACACGTGATTATATTGTTCCTCTGTCATTAATTGTGGAAGAGAATAATAAGAGACTCTCTTCATATATTTTTTTCTTCACTTTCTACATCTGACATAATTGTGTATATATATACACACATCAGGCTTGCTGGCTTTGGTCTATTACTGTGTTATAGCTAGGAAATTATATATTGTAAAATGACACCTTAGGAATTTAATCTCAGTGTTCTAGATAGTTTCTAAGATTTTTTGGTGCCAAGATTATTGTTTCTTTGTATTTGATTTGTAAAATATGTTTCTCTTTTCTCGAACTATGTTGGGTATGATATTTTGGGACATTCTTGTTCTATTTTATTTTTGTTTTAATAAGTTTTAATTTTCGTACTTTTTCACGAATAGTTGTTGCCTACTTGATACTCTCTTATTGGATGTAATACAAATCCTATCTCATCTCCCTTTGCACCCTTCTTACCAGAAGGACATCTCTTTTGGGTATGAAGCATAGAAGGGTGTTCCATTTCTATTGTTGCTTTAGTATTATTTTCAGTTATTTAATTCTTTTAGTCACCGGCTATAATCGTTCTCACTCAAGTGGATAATATTGATTATTATACAATTTATATTAGTTACTGGTGCCCATTTATAGTGGTGGTTTTGTCATGTTAAGGTATTATTGCCATTATATGGCTTTGATTATATCAAATTCAGATACATGTGACATTCTATAGCTTTCATTAGGCTATTTTTAACTGCAATCGCTTTTTTATGGCTATGATTATACTGCATATTTTTTTTTTCAATAGTGGTTATCCTATATTTAGTTGCAAGAAGTGAAGAAAAATTCTAGCTTCTGGATACATCTTATGAGGTAAATGAATGATTTCTTCTTTCTTTTTAAGTTTTATTAATTATATGACTGTTATCTTATTTTATTTCCCCTATCTTATTTTATTTCCCCATTTTGTTATCTGCTTTCCCTTATACTGCATGTCTACAGGTTGTTAGGAGTGGTGGCACTACCTCATGTTTTGTTAGGACCTTATTGCTATCATCTTCTTGTTGAGCTTTATCCGCTCTCTTTTTTGTATATAAGAATCAGATTGTAATCTTCCAAAACCTAATTAGAAAATGTTTTCTTCTTTTCCAGTCTCTGGTTTTTATTTTGTAACAGAAATAATTCCCATTCTCATATTGGATGTGATGCATTAATATTTTGAGTTGTTATAATGCCCCATATGGTTGAGAATTTGCTATATGTGGCCTCTTCGAACAAACACTGAGAAAGTGGATACTGCATATCATAGTGGTTGTGTGGTGGTCAAGAACGTGCAAAGATGCATTTATGCTATTCCAAACAAGTCATCTTTTAATGTTGATGAATTGACTAAGCTTGAAAATGATGATGTACGTATAGTCACTAGTTCTCAGCTTAAGTTCTTGAATTTGCATTTGAAACTTCAATGGTTTTCATTTGCAACTTAGACAACCTATGGCCACCAATTTAGAGTTTATAATTAGGTTTAGACATATTTAAGTCTGGAGCATTGTAATTATCAATAACCATACTTCAATGAAAAAACTATTCTGTTAATGGGATTTACTTAATATGTCTGTGTAAATATAAATGTATATATATATATATATTTATATAGATATTGATCCACCAAAATTGTGTACAAGACACATCAACTGTTTGACTCACCAAATTAAATGTTTGAAAACAAAATTGCACACTACATATTATAATATTTTAAGAAATTTTAATTAAAATAGATAAAAACTTATACAATATTTACTATTATTAAGAATTTAATAGATGTACTAATTTTATAATTTATTTTGAATTTAGATATTTTTATAAATTAAAATCTAATATTATTCAATATTTGTTTAAAAATGTTATAAAATAGTTTTTGAGATTCAACTTAACCAATCACATATTTTGGTACTCTTATATTTTTACATATTCTACTAACCACAAATTCAATATTTTTAAATCAAAAAACAGTTTACAGATAATGAACTAATCATATTTTCATAAACATATTTTCACTAATAAATTCAGATTTTCATTTCATAATCATGATTTCAAAATTATAGTTTTCCAATTACGAACCAATCAACTCTAAACTCAGTTTAATTTTTTTAAAAGCATATTATGTTAAAGCTATTCAAATTTTTGTTAACCATTTATATAATTGGATAAATGGTAAGATATATATCTTAATACTATGTTTATTTTACACTACCATTACGGTCGTTTGGGTGGGATATAGTCGTTTGGGATATGTAGATATCATTTTCAAAGTCCTTTTTTTCAACAACATTTACTGTGCTAGTGTCAGTGTCGCAGTGGCCAGGCTGCAAATTGCAACAACAAAAAAAATATCCGTGGCGGTGGCGGGGCCTCACCTCACAACCACTAACTACAGTACGATTAGTTACACCTATTATTGGTCACGTACGTGCATCTCACGCACTATTGGAAGGAATTGTCGTATTCTAACCAATTTTAGTTGGTTGTGTTCTCACTTCTCAGTTCTGAATTGTGTTGTGTCTTTTGTTTCGAGACACCAGAGAATGAGGCCTCAGATCATACTCTTTGGTGATTCAATCACTGAACAGTCCTTCAGACCTGGTGGATGGGGAGCTGCTCTTGCTGATACTTACTCTCGCAAGGTTCACAATATAATCTGGGAAAACAAGATAAAAGGAGAAAGAACCACAATTTGATTTTCAATATTTCATTAGTCAAAATTTGATTTGGTGTATTGGGTTGTTGATAGGCTGATGTATTAGTTCGTGGATATGGTGGATACAACACCAGATGGGCTTTGTTTTTGTTGCATCATCTTTTCCCACTGGTGTGCTCTCTCTCTCTCTCTCTCTCTCTCTCTCTATATATATATATATAAATACACACACACTAGTTTCCATGAGTGTTTGGAATTGATCTTTATTATTCATTCTTGGATTCATTCATGGATGGTAGACCCTCTTGTAGCAGCAAATTGGGCTTTTGTAAATGATTTTTTTTTGTCTTTCTTAAATATCAGTAGACAGAAAATGTAAATGTATGATGGGTTTTTGTTGATGAGGCATCCTTCAATGCAATACTTGCTTTTTTTTCTTTCTCTTTTTAATTATGCATTTGGAATTAGGATGTGAAAATTTTCCTTTTTATTATAGAACTTTGATGATTAGTATCGACAGGATTGATGTAAACAATTCACTGATTGCATACTAAGCCATGTACCTTGGAATAGTAGTGAGGTGTTCTGGATGCTTTTTTTTTTTTCTTTTCTTTCAACCGGTATCTACGTGGTTGCAAATGTTTGGGGAAAAAGGGAAAATGGTGTAGTTCTTGGTGGGCATTTTGTTTCAATTGATATTTTACTTTGCCATGGTGATACTTGTAGATTTTGACAAGTGTTGTCAAATAAATAAATAGAATCAATTAAATATGTAAGGATATATGGTTCTATTTCAGAAAATTGAAAAGCCTCCTGCTGCTGTCACTATTTTCTTCGGTGCGAATGATGCGGCTATCTTAGGGAGGACAAGTGAAAGGCAACATGTTCCAATTGATGAGTATAAGGAGAATCTCAGAAAAATTGTTCTTCATTTGAAGGTTCAGATTCTGTTCCTTAATTCCTATCTAAGTCTTTTGAATTTTATTGTGGCTTTATTATGTAATAGGACTGATGTAAAACCATTATAATCACCAACATTCATTTTTGGATTAGAATTTTGGATTGTAGCTTCCTGTGTTAATGAATGTAGTTTGCACCTACTAACATACAGTGCTTCAAATACTATAATATTTCATTTACATAGTCATAAGTACAATGAACTAAATGTTTTTTTGTTTCTGGTTTTATGCACTGCAAATGTCGTTTTCTAGGAATAACTGCATGACTTTCTCCTTCTCACTATGGCCAGGAATTTTGATTGCAGGAATGCTCTCCCACTGTGTTGATTGTGCTTATTACTCCACCTCCTATTGATGAGGAAGGACGAGATAACTTTGCGAGGTACGGTTTTAGACAGAGACATTGTAGTGTTGCCGCCTTATCACTTGTTCAGTCAGAATGCATTTATATTCTTAATTTCTTATCCTAGCTCAGACCTGCCATCCATGATGCCAATGCTGCTGCATATCATGTTTTTTGTTTTTTGGTCCATCAACTTATGTGTAGTTTCACATGTGCTGGTGCTAACTTTATCTTGGTCTGTCGTTCTTGTTGCTCGCATTGCACCTTCTCAACCACCATAATGCTGTCTTAACTCTCGAGCTAGTATTAAAACCAATACAGCTTCAGGGCTTCTGTCATGGTGCCTTGACCTGCTAGAGTGGTAGCCAATGTGCCTGCTGTAATCATTTCTTTACATTTCCACTTTTCGCAGATTGTGTTAGTAGTCCAAAAATCACTTAACTTTAAGACTAGATAGTTATGGAAACTTTTATGTTTTATAGATTCAATTTTTTTTAAAAAATTTTTTTTTGCCACTAATGGGTCTAACAGATCTTTATATGGCGAGAACGCTAGGAAATTACCTGAGAGGACAAATGAAGTAACAGGAGTCTATGCAAAGCAGTGCGTTGAACTATCTAAGGAAATGGGACTCCGCTCCATTGATCTATGGACCAAGATGCAGGAAACAGAAGGTTGGCAGAAGAAATTCCTAAGGTTTGTTTTCCTTTCTTAATCGTCAAGAGGGCCGATCTCCCTCTACCAATTCCTTGCTTAAGCTCTCCAAGTATCCTTACTCCTTTTGCAAATGTCAGATTGTTTTTCTTCTCACAAAAATGTCAATTCCCAGTTGCCATTATTCTGATGAAATTAGGTGGAAGTACTAAAACTGCGCCTCATATTCTGAACTCATGTTCTTCCTTCTTCATTACAGTGATGGTTTACACCTGACACCAGATGGCAATGCTGTGGTACACCAAGAAGTCACCCGAGTTTTCAGCGAAGCCTGGTTTTCTCCTGTGGAAATGCCATTCGATTTCCCTCACCACTCACAAATTGATGGGAAGAACCTCGAGAAAATTTTCCAGGATAGATGCTTGTAACCTGACATTTTCTTGTAACCTTACATATCATTAGAGCATTTCTTTATTAAGTTTGGCCAAATTATTAGCTCTATTGTTTTTTCTTCCATAAGGGTGCAGGCTCTTGGTGATTATGCCCCAAGTCACCAACTTATGGTTATGATTCCATATTGGAGTAATGTTAGAGACATCTATATTTACACCTAAAAATTGCACACAAATGAAGTTTCCCAGAACTTTTAACAACTTTAGTAAATTTTGAGTCTACTATTATTTTGGATTTTTTTCTTTTCAAAATGAAAACTATGTATTTACTTGGACTACTTTTAAGACTTTATTCAGTTATTTTGATGTAAATCAATACTAGTAGCTTGCTTGTCAGTTTTTTCCTTTTGCAAAATATTTTTCTGTTTGAAGCTGTGACTGCAAACCATCTAATCTTAATTATCATTTTATCTCAATTAATGTATATTAAATTCATTCCTTAAGAGGGTTAGGACTTCAGTCCATTCTTATTATCTCTTAATTGATTAAGGCTGTTAAGATCAATTTTAATGCCTGCCGTTACTCCAACACCTACTAATAGCGTCTAACAAATTTTCACATTTGTGTTTTCTTATATACGACCAAATTAATGTCTTATTAATTGTATATTTGATGAATAGCTAGACTTACGTTAGTGTTAGTTAAAATAATGACTAATTTGAAGTAAAGTTTTCGCATATTGCCCTTAATTATCGCCAATTGCTAAAGTAGCCCTTTTAAACTATATTTTTACCATTAAATTTTTTAACTACAAATAACTTTAGCTCCCTGTGTTTTAATTCACAAAACAATCTTTTAATTCACAAAAGATGCAAAACCTAACTTTGCACGTAATTTTGATCAATCTTTTTTTAAAAACACATTTTTTGCTCTTGTTTTATTACCACTAATATGATTTTGAGTAATTTATTATATATATTAAAACTATAATTTATTTATTTTATATATAAAAAAGGGTCATATGATAATTAGAAGAAAAAAAATAGTTTTAAAAAACTAAAATTTTATTAAGAGATTATACCTCGGTAAATTATAATTTACAAAAATCTACTAAAATTAACATTTTGGTCAATTTTTTACATCGTTTTACTATTGTTTTATTACAATTAAAATAATAAATTAGATATCTCTTCTATATAATAAATGTGTAGATAACGATTTTTTTTTTATTTTAACGGTTTTTTATTTTTTTCGTTAACCTTAACAGAATATTCTTATATTTATACATAGATTGTAAATATGATTTAAACTTAAATCAAATTAAATAAATAAATAATTAAACAATTTAAAATATGATATTTTTGAGATATTTTACAATGAAAATTATTTAAAAATAATAAAACCATATGTTTTATAACTTAAATAAAATTTAATTAAACTTCACGTATTAGAATAATATCATATTAAATATATAACATAATGTAATCTACTATCAACTAAAAATAAATTTCTTTAAAAAAAAACTAGCAACAAATTTAAATTTAAAATTCATGTATAATATTAATATCATATTAAATATATAATATATAATTTCTTGTTGTCACTGTCAAATTCAAAAACCAGAACAAACATAAACTTAAATAAAAATTAATTAAAATAGAATATTTTTAAGATATTTTATGACAATTTAAATAATTAAATCTATTTATTTAAAATAATAAAGCCATACATATTCGTTTTTTTTATCTTATAAATTTGTATGATAGTTTATTTTCTATAAAGTGATTAGAGCTTTTTTCTTCTTCAAATTTACTAAAGGACATTGCAATATACATTAAAAACTAAAAATAGTTGATGCATGTATACTACTCTATACTATGACTTTTCTATTATTATTATTTTATTATTAATTTCTTTTTAGATATTATTGTAATTTATATATATGTCATGTAGCCATATAAATATATATATATTTATATATCTATGTCAATATTGTATTTAGATGTTATACATGTAGAAATTATTTATATAAATATTTATATATACTATAGAACTGTAATTCATTATATTATATATTGAAGAAGAAAAAAATGAATCAGTTTTTATTAAAATTATAGACAATGTTTTGCCCTAATTTTTTAATACATTTATGTCATACATTATATTAAACATATTTTATTTATTTTTATGATATTGTGTATTTATTTAAAATTTATATAATAATTAAAAATAATAAAAATAAATACATGTTTGCACAAGCATGTTAATAACTTTGAAACTAAATAAATGTGCATTACACGCTATTTTTACCTAGTATTATTAAAAAGTGCTTAGAGATTTTAAATAAAAAGTATTTTTAAAAATAACTAAAATTTTATTAAGGATTATACCATTTTACTACACGCTTGTTTGATTTACTACTAGTTGATACCCTTCTAGTTTAGTTAATATCGAAAACACTACCTTATATTTCACCAATTAGTATAAAGTACAATTTTGGACAAATTTATTTTGAATATCAACAAAATAATTTTATTTTTATTACATAATATATCTAATATTTTTTTAAAGAAATCTAATTTTAATATTCATTTTCTAAAAATTAAAATAACAATTTATAAATAATTTCAATTAATTAGAAAGCTAAAATGAAAAATAACAATAATTTTTGTTTCCTTTTTCTCTTCTATTTAAATTTTAGATTTTTAATTAATTATTATTTCCATGTAGAAAACAAATTTTAGTATAGAATTTCATTCTAGTTTCAAAAGCCTGAAAAAATTATTTTGTAAAACTATTTCAAATCAATAATTTGGATATAATTTGTTTTCTTTTCTTCTTTTTTTTCCCCCTCAATTCTATATTGCTATGGAAGAAGAATAGTTCATACTTCTTTGACCAACCGTAAAAGATGAAAATTTAAGTAACGGAATTTTCATTTCTAAAACTTGAATGATTTTAATTACACTTGAAAATAAACCCATAAATGAAAAAGTGAAATTCAATACAAATGTATAACAAAACACAACTTAAGGAGAAAAATAAAAAGAATTGAAGTCTGTCTGGTCAAAGAATCTTACTCTTGTAAACAACCCTGACCCTTAGATGAATGAGAACTGACGGTAGTGATCAATCTCAACACAAAATAAAGGCAAATAGTCAAAAACCCTCCTCACTCTTGCCAAGCAAGAAATAACACATATATATATACACACACAAGCACTAGAAGAAATAACTTAGGCCAATGTCCCTAGTTCTTTCTTATGTTTTCTCTCAATCTAATGATGGAGATAGAAACCAAGCTTAGAGAAAACAACACTTATTATCCATTGTTTTTACATGAGAACCATATGAAACCCTACTCAAAAGATGACAATTTTGAGCTTCCCACACCAAAGGGTACTACCACTTATCTTCAAGACTTTCATCATGATATTGTTCATGATCATGGTCATCAATTTCCCCTAAATGGATCCTCATCAAATCCTAATTTTGGGTCCCAAACTCCATTGTTTGGTCATCCCAATTTCGAAGATTACACTACATATGGGAGTTGTGAAAACAATGTTGGGATTTTATACGATCATTATTATAATTGTTATAAGCCCATTACAGATACCACATTCCAAAGTAGTGGAGAGTGCTTGAATATTTTCCCAAGTAGAAATCCCACAGAAATGTTTGGTTCCAATTGGAGTTGCTCAAATGGCCAAGAGATCATGAAACCTAATAATTTGAGCTCTGTGGTACCTGATCAAGTCTCAAGCATAACAGCTGAAAATGGGTACTTCGAAAACCAAGTTGCCATGCATAAGAACAAGAGTACTAATAATACTACTTCTTGTTCTTTAATGAAAAGAATGACATACTTTAATGGTCGCAGGAAGATCATTGACAATCCAGTCAAGGGCCAGTGGACAGTAGAAGAAGATAGGTACACAACAATAACATAACATAACTTCTTTTTTTCTCACAAAATTTTTTAAACCTTTGAATTTGTTCTTGTGATTTTCGTTTATGTATGTAGTTGTTCTCAGTTTTTGTGTACAAAATACAGGGTTTTGATTGGACTGATTGAAGAGCATGGAGTGAGAAAATGGTCCCACATCGCTCAGATGTTACCTGGAAGAATTGGCAAGCAGTGTAGAGAGAGATGGCATAATCATCTTCGACCTGACATTAAGGTTTTAATTTCTTGTGTTTGAGTAAAACACTAAAACTTAATACTAATAATGTTTGGTTAGATGAACTTTAAGTTTTTGTTTAAATATTTTGAAATAGAAGTAAAAATGTTATTTTTGTTTTCAAATTTTAAGAACATGAAGTATATATTTTTTGTTAGACTTGTACATGTTTATATGCAAATGTGTATATGTATAGGCATAAAGTTTTCTATTTATTTTGTAAAAGAAGTAATCACAATCCTACTTTTAATTGATATCACTTTCATATTCTTATTGTAAAGAAAACAAATCATGCAAATTTTCTTACCAATTTTTTTTGTAAAAATCCTCACTTCTTTTTTCATTTTTAGTACCAAACTTGTCCTTGTGAACTTGTTATATATATGTGACTCTTGTTACTCGATATATATGACTATACGTGAGTGTGTGTACTAAAATATATGTATTATACATTATGATTTATGTGGTTTTGCAGAAGGATCCATGGAGTGAAGAAGAAGACAAGATACTGATTGAAGCGCATGCAGAAATAGGAAACAAGTGGGCAGAAATAGCAAAGAGATTGCAAGGAAGGACTGAAAACTCCATTAAAAACCATTGGAATGCAACCAAAAGAAGACAACACTCCAAAAGAAAATGTCGTAATTCAAAGAATCCAAGAGGCTCCACCTCCACTCTCCTCCAAGATTACATCAAGTGCTTGAACTTGGCCACCGCCTCGAGCAGTACTTTCACAAGGCAATATCAAGGAAAAACGACAGAAAACCTCAAAAACGACACCACAAGCGAGTACTCAACAACACCATTTGTTGGGGTTGAACCCCCTCAAACGACATTGGAAGTTTGCTATGCTAATGATGATTTTGATCATGCTGGTGTTGAGAACACTGTTGTGGATTTTTGTTTGGACAAGAACCTTTTCCAAGAGGGTAGTTATAGTAGTATTGAGTCTTTTTTTGATGAGATGATGCCTTTTGTCGTTGATGATAAGAAGTTGGAACCAGCTAGTGATCATGTGGAGCAGCCCGTAGAGGATAACAATGTTGGTTCTATGAGGGGAGGTGATATTGGAGTTGTGAAGAAGGAGATGGATTTGGTGGAGATGTTCTCCAAAGTGAATGCAGTAATATAATCACCCATATAAATAAATACATATATATTAGTAATTTAGTGTTAGGTGTATATTGGTGTGATCTAAGGTTAAAATCATGATATTTTCTTGTATTTTGATCTTTAATTTAAATCCTATGGAAATATTAGAAGTGACATGCTTAAAAGAAATTTTTCCCATAATTTTCAACTATATTATAATGTATATGATAGCTTCTATCATTTCCACTATTATTAATATTATCAATCTATGTACTATAATTATGAAAAAAAATATGCCAGTAATAATGATATTTAAATTTTATCAGTTTACAACTAGTTATTTTTGTTTTATTGTATTTATATTTTTAAAAATGATTTTTATATGACAAATGAAAATAATTTTTTTTAAAAATAATTAACTATATTACACCACAACATAGGTACTGTGTGATTTGTGATTAACCTTATAAATTTTATTAACAGCGTGATTAAAAAAATATTTAACCACATCTTATTAATTGTTAGGCAGAAATAATCTCTCATTAGCATTAATTGTATTATGTTATTGGTTGTATTTCTGTTATTGGGCCTCTCTGCTTTAGGGTTCTGCCTTCTATATAACATAACATTATAATTCTTTTTACTTTGAGGAATACAATTACATTTCACAATTTTCCTCCCAAATGCATATTCTTACATGGTATCAGAGCATTAACAACTCCACCATTGACTCGGTACATAGCACTACAACTTTTACTGCAGCTTCACAACCAGTCACTCATACACCAACTTCGGCTTCTGCTCCTCTGATTACTCTGACCGCCTTTGTGAATGCAAAGCTCCAGCCACTTTCGATCTTACCATCAGTTAATCAACCTCTAGCTGTTAAGCTAGATGAAAATAATATTTTAGTTGGAAAAACCAGTTGCTGAATATCATGATTGCTAATGGTCTTGAGGATGTTTTAAATGGATCTCGCCCTTGCCCATCTCGGCTCACTTATTCTCAACCTTCGCAAGTGAATCCAGAGTACACTTTCTGGCAGAGATTGAACAGGTTACTTATGAGCTGGATTTATGCCTCTATTTCTGAGAACATGCTTGGTTAGCTTGTCGGATATGCTACAACATTATAAATTTGGGTTGCTTTGGAGCAGCTTTATTCCACGGCTTCATTTTCTCGGATCTTTGAGATCCGAACGTCATTATAGAAAATTAAGAAGGATGGTCTTACTGTTATTGCTTATGTCCATAAATTTTGAAGCATTTGTAATTCTCTTACTGCGATTGGGAAACCCATTAGTTACAAGGATCAGTTGCATTACTTTCTGAATGGGTTAGGGGCTAAGTACAATGCATTTGTTACATCATTACAGAATTGATCTGATCGTCCCACCATGGAAGAAGTTCACAGTTTACTCCTTAGTCACGATGCTAGAATTGAACGAAAAATAGTCGCGGCTAA
The DNA here is from genome assembly GCF_963169125.1 of Humulus lupulus. NCBI lineage: Eukaryota > Viridiplantae > Streptophyta > Magnoliopsida > Rosales > Cannabaceae > Humulus > Humulus lupulus. Next base: position 33,205,386 of record NC_084796.1, on the reverse strand, counting down.
TATGAGCTCCCTTCAAGCGAATATGGAAAATCTACATATGCCCAAATCGAAGCCAAAAAATTCCCTCACCTGGTGGTTCGTATAATTCGGTGACTCCATCTTCGTCTGGTTCGTTTTCATGATCTCGAGGGCCTCCTTCTGATGGGATTCAACATCATCATTCTCCTTGGTCCTCTTCATTTTGACCCATGCCTAGGCCTCGGTGCTAGATTTGTTTGAAGCCTGGGCACACTGAAAATCGGTGTTACCATCGGGCTAACCTTCAGTATCATCCATCCTCTCCTACCCCTTGTGACTTCAACACCTATATGCATTCACCTGGATCTATGGTTCACTCTGCTCATGCCAATGTCGCCTCTGTTCACGATCCCACTTGGTATATGGACTCGGGTGCTTCCCATCACTTTGCTCCGGACCTTAATATGTTGGAATCTGCAGCTACCTATACTGGTAATGAACAAGTAACAGTTGTCAAAGGCAAACAAGCTTCTATTACTCATGTTGGTATGTCTTCCATTTCTACTCCTACCTCTGTTTTCGTTTGAGTCATGTATATCATTCTCCTTCTGTAACGTCTCAAATTACCTAATAAGGCTTAGAGCCTTGATTAGGGGGCCAGGATGGCGATTTAGGATAATTATATGATTATGTGACGTTATGTGTGTAATTATGTGATTATTTGAATTATATGATGATATGACTAGATATGCATGTTTAGGTGTATTAAATATGCATGTGGGCCAATTTCTTAGTAGAATGGAAATTTTCGTAATTTGGCCCATTATGCATATATTTGGCATATATGTGATATATGTGTGAGACCACATTATTATGTGGGTATATTTGAGTTACTCGGCACAAGAAGATCCTAGGGAGCAAGTTAGCAGGAAAGTCACAATGAGACCTAATATCCGACTCGGGGTGAGTCAAGGGGTATTTTGGGTATCTAGCCCATAACCGGGTTATCGTGTAACGAGAATGAATATTAGAGGATATATTTGGTATTAGTAAGATTAGGAGGGAATTTAAGGAGTTTTGACCATTTTTCCTTTGGGGACGTTTTTGGGACCCCAAGCCTTGGGATTTACTTAGAGTTACTTAGAGTCTAAGTAACCTCACAATTACACGAACACAGAAAAAATAGAGAAACACATTCTCCTTTTTCTCTCTCTCAACTACACACCTTCTTTCTCAAATTTCTTGAGAATTATTACGGTTTAACGAGAATTGAGGCTAGCTTAGGCTTAGGATTGCTTGGGGAAAGACTCACCATCGATTGGGGCAACAGAGGTAATGATTTCCAGCCTTAACTCTTTGTGTTTTCTGATTTTCAATTGAGTTTTTGGAGTTTAGAAAACTCAGCTCTTATTTTGGGATTTTAAGGAGTTTTGGCCAAGCTTTGCTTGGGTTTTGTTAGACTTAAGATGCTGAATTGATTGACAGTTTTACTTTTAAGTTTTAGCTATGTTGGGATAGATTTTTGGAGGGATTTGGCTTGAAGAAAACGAAGAAAAAATAGGATTTTCATGTCGAGCCGCGACCCTGTTCTTGGGGCGTCGCGGCTCTCTTGAAGGTTTGAAGAAGTTGGTGCCTTCAGGCCATTTGAGCCACGACGCCTGCTAGGGAGCGCCGCGACATGGGTTGAAGCAGAGGAGAACTTTGGCTCTCTGACTTGGGGCACGCCGTAGCTCCTTTGTTTTGAGTCGCAACGCTTAAAGGGTTTAGAGACCTGGGAGGGCTTTTGAGTGTGGGAACTCAAACCTTAGGACTCGGGATCAATCCTACTACCCGGTTTAGTAGAATTCGACATCCCGGAGGCTAGGATACAATCTAGAAGCCTTTAATCACTCGTTTTGACGAGATTCTCTATTGGTTGTGACTAGGTTATTGCTTGGGGCTCGGAACCAAGATCGTGCTCGAGGGTCGTTCTTAATACACTTTGCACTCGGGCCTAAGGTAAGAAAACTGCACCCAATACGTGGTATATGTGATTAGGGTTTGGCCCGATTGTTGATTACAATTGTGAATAGGGCTCGACCCCCAAGAATAAATGTGAATTAGGTTATGCTTGAATGTTCTATGTCTGGATAAATGTTTAATGAATGCTTGCCTTGTTGCATAGGTAGGGCTCGACCCTGTTAAGGATCATGGTTATTACTGTGTTTGTGCTTGATTGGTTAAGATACCATGAATTATATGTGTGCATACTTGTATTGTTTGAAGTATGCTTATCTGTATCTGTATTTGTATCTGTATATGTATCTGTATCTGTATCTGTATTTGTATTTGTATCTATACCTGTATATGTATATGTATATGTATCTGAAAGTCTCGTTGAAGCCTTAACTTATTAGTCAAGGGCGGCAATAGCGCGCTGCGTGCTGGTCAAGAGGCTTAGGCCCAATCAGGAGTATACTATTACGTTGACCGACCCTATGGTCGTTGGAAAACAAAGCGCTTGGCTAGCTCTATGGCTAGTTATTCAGAGCTAAGGGAAAGGGCCCCCAGGTGATTCTATGGTCACATAGATAAGGCATAAGGCCCTGGGTTGACTCTATGGTCATCTATTTAGAGCAGCGGACCCTAGAATGATCCAATGATCATTTATTTGTAATTGTATGCATGCATGAGTAGGTTATTATTGCTGGGCATGCTAGATATGTACTTGGAATATGTATTTACTGTTCATGCACATGTTTAAGTTTTCTTGCTGAGCCTTGGCTCACGGGGGCTATGTCGTGCAGGTAAGGGAAAGGAAATCTTGACCAACCATGAGTTGGAGAGCTCCGATGGTGGTGTGTACATATGCAGTTGCTCGTCCACCACGACTAAGGGTATCTCAGAGGAACTAGGACTGTATCCCTTATTTTGCCGCTTAGACCGGATGGTTGTAACTTTTGATTTGTATACACCCTTTTAAACATCTGTTTATAATATTTTGGATTCCCATGTATGTATTACATTTTTAAATGAAAAGGCAATAGTTCATTTGGCCAAACAAATTTAACCCCAACCCTTGACGTTAACCTTAGTTACATGTTTATAACAAAATGACTTGATTAGCAAGTCTTACACTATTTAAAGTACACAGTGTAATGGTCCTGGATTAGGAGGACGTTACAACTTGGTATCAGAGTTGCCAAGGTTTAAGGGTTCCTGAAGACTGGCCGGGCATGTACACCCGCCAGTAAAGATAAGCTCAACTTAGGGTTCAGTAACTATTTATGTGGTTATGTGTTTAACAGCTTAAATACGATATAAATGCCTTATCTGCATGCCTGTTTATTGAGCATGAGATATACTGATAGGGCATGACCCTTGAATATTGCATGAATGATAAAGAACATGCTTATTAGTATCGTTATTTCTTGTGAATGCAAGGAACCGCTTATTAGCGTTGTTATATGAACATGTAGGTCAGAATGTGCATATTAGCATTATTATTTGCATATACGCCAGGAAATGATTATTAGCACTGTTAATATTGGCAGGGATTAAATACCATGCTTATTAGCATTGCTATATAGGTATAAATGCTTGAACATGCTTATTGGCATTGTTAATTACATATGAAGGTCAGATATGCTTATTAGCATTGTTGTTTGCTGATGAATATCAAAAGGTGCTTATTAGCACCATGATTCAATGTATCATGTGTTGGCATACTCATTAGCATTGCATATGTTTGTTTGTTTGATCTTAGACTGTCAGGCGGCAAGAGGTATAGTTATTACTTACCTAACAGTTGATTCGATCACTGCAGAGTGGAATAGTTATCAGTATGATTCCTCAAAGACCAGGGAGGTTGGCTGGCCAAAAGATACAGGCCAGGGAAGAGAATAACCAGGGCCAGGCCCCACTGCCAGCTCCAGAAAACTGGCAACAGGTGCTTGCTGATATGTAAGCCAAGTTAGAGAGGCAGGAAGATGAGATTTGCCTCTTGAGACAGCAATGGGTTCCAACAGGGAACCCATAGCCCGCAGTACCGGTAGTGTCATAGCTAGAGGTACCAACGGTAGTACAGCCCCATGCAGGGGGAGATAGATGGGAAGCCCTGTATGAGAGGTTTAGGAAACAGCACCCTCCAGTTTTTTAGGGCAGCTCAGACCCACTGAAGGCTGAGCAATGGATGACTATGATAACCATTATCCTAGATTTTATGAGGGTAGGTGGTAATGAGAGAGTGGGTTGCCCCACTTACATGTTTCGGGAGGATGCCCGAATATGGTGGGAGGTGGTATCCCATACCAGAATAGTAAACATTATAGAATGAGAAGAGTTCATAACTTTGTTCAACGAGAAGTACTACAATAACACAGTTAAAGTTGCAAAGTCTGAAGAGTTCAGCAAGTTACTTCAGGGTAATATGACAATGACCGATTATGCTTTGAAGTTTGATAGATTGGAAAAGTTTGTCGGGGATCTGGTACCCACTAATGGGACCAGAAGAGAGAGGTTTCTCTAGGCGCTACAACCTATGATAGCCTGGGATGTTCACATTACTATTGTGCCAAGATTGACTGCCTATGCACAGGCTGTGGGGAAGGCGCTTATAGCTGAGAGCACAGAGAACAAGATCTTGCATGAGAATGCGGCCAGAAGGGATTCTAGGAGGTCGGGACCTCCATTGGCAGGCTTTGGTAGGGGCGGAGGCCCTAGTGACCAAAAGAGGAAGACTTCATATACAGTTTTAGTTCCAGGGCCATATAAAAGGCCACGGGGCATACAGATAGGCCGCCAGGGTGGCGGTGAGACCTGGAAGGCATTCCCAGAGTGTACTCAGTGCAGGAGGCACCATATTGGGGAATGTTTAACGAAGGCCTGCTTCATCTGTGGGAGTGTGGGACACTTGAAGAAGGACTGCCCGAAAGCCATAAATGAAGAGCCCAAGAAGGTGGACAGCCTGATGCCAGCTCGGGTGTTCACCTTGACCTAGGCAGAGGCCGAGGCTAGTCCCTCGGTGGTTACAGGTTAGCTTTCTAGCACTAGGACCCTTTATACTATTTTGATTGATTCGGGTGCTACGCACTCTTTTGTTGCTAGTAGGGTTATAGATGGATTGTGTAGACCGTGTGATTTTTATCATATGGGTTTTGGTACTATGTTGCCTACTAGGGAGTTAGTGGTTTCCAGGAGATGGGTTAGATCACTACAAGTTATAGTGGATGGTGGGGAGTTGTCAGTTGACTTATTAGAGTTAGTTATGATTGACTTTGACATAATTCTGGATATAGACTAGCTAGAGAAGTATGGGGCAATGATAGATTGCAAGAAGAAGATGGTAGCCTTTGAGCCTAAGGGTGAGGACCCATTTGTATTTGTTGGTATTGTGCATGGATCTCGTATACCTATGATATATGTACTTAGAGCTAGAGACCTATTGCAAGGGGATGCATGGGGTTTTTAGCTAGTGTGGTGGATACCACTCAGGTTGTGTTAGTGGGACTAGGACAGACCAGATTAGTTTGTGAGTTTCTGGATGTGTTTCTAGAGGATCTGTCAGGGTTAACTCGACATAAGAAGATAGAGTTTGTGATTGAATTGGCGCCAGGGACAAAGCCAGTGTCTAGGGCACCTTACAGAATGGCTCCAGCTGAGCTCAAGGAACTAAAGGTTCAATTACAGGAATTACTAGACTTGGGTTTTATCAGGCCCATTTTCTCATCGTGGGGGGCACCAGTTCTCTTCGTGAAGAAGAAATATGGTTCTTTGAGGGTGTGTATTGATTATAAAGAACTGAACAAGTTGACTATCAAGAACAGGTATCCTCTACCAAGGATTGATGACATGTTTGATCAGTTACAGGGTAGGATTGTATTTTTCAAGATAGATCTTCGATCTGGTTATCACCAGCTGAGGATCAGGGAGGAGGATATACCGAAGACAACTTTTCGCACCAGGTACGGGCATTACGAGTTTTTGGTCATGTCGTTTGGACTGACTAATGCCCCAACAACATTTATAGATCTGATGAACAGGGTGTTCAAAGATTACCTAGATCGGTTTGTGATCGACTTTATCGACAATATATTAGTATTCTCTCAGTCAAAGACAGAGCATGAGTAGTACCTCAAATTGGTACTACAGAGACTGATAGAACACAGGTTGTATGCGAAATTCAAGAAGTGCGAGTTCTGGTTGCCACAGGTGACTTTCTTAGGTCACATAGTCAGCAAGGATGGGATTATGGTAGATCTAGCGAAGATTGAGGTAGTCATAGATTGATCAAGGCCCAAGAATGCTTCAGAGATCAAAAGTTTCTTGGGATTGGCAGGTTATAACAGACATTTTGCGTCACCGCTGACAGAGTTGACACGCAAGAATAAAAGGTTCATATGGCCAGACTGGTGGAGGACAGTTTTCCAGAGACTGAAGAAGAGTTTGATCACTAGCGCCAGTTCTGAGTCTTCCTACAAATCATGACAAGTTTATGGTTTATTGTGATGCCTTGAGGTAGGGCTTAGGTTGTGTACTTATGCAAACTGGGAAAGCGATAGCCTATGCATCACGTCAAATGAAGGAGTATGAGCAAAGGTACCCCACACATGATTTGGAACTTGCAGCAGTGGTCTTCGCACTGAAGGTGTGGATGCATTACTTATATGGTGGGAAGTGTGAGATATACACAGATCACAAAAGTTTGAAATATTTCTTCACTCAGAAGGATTTGAACATGAGGCAAAGACGTTGATTAGAGTTGGTGACGGATTATGATTGTGAAATCCTCTACCATTCAAGAAAGGCCAACGTGGTAGCAGATGCCTTAAGTCAGAAGGGTCTGAGACAGTTGTATAGTGATAGGAAGATATCCAGGGAGTTGGCTGACGATATGACTAGAGCAGGAATTGAGCTAGTGGTGGGCCAGTTAGCCAACATCACGAGGATTAAGGAGAAGCAATTAAGTGACCCACAATTGGGAAAGATTAGAGGGGATGTCCTAGCTAGAGTAGCTAAGGACTACACAGTGTCAGGTATGGGCTTATTGAGATTCAAGGATAGGATCTGCATTTCGATCGACACTGAGATCAGACATGAGATTCTGAATGAATCTCATACTACCTCTTATTCTCTACATCTAGGAACTACAAAGATGTACCAGGATCTAAAAGTTTTATATTGGTGGCCTGGGATGAAGAGGGACGTGACTGAGTACGTGGCAAGGTGCCTGACCTGTCAGTAGGTCAAGCCAGAGTGTCAGAGACCAGCAGGGTTATTGCAGCCTTTGGATATCCCAAAATGGAAGTGGGATGACATCACGATGGATTTCATGGTAGGATTGCCCAGGACAAAGGGCCAGCACGATTCAGTCTGGGTCATTGTAGATCGGTATACGAAACCAACTCACTTTTTACCAGTAAGGACGAACTACATGGTTGACCAGTATGCAGATCTCTATATGAGAGAAATAGTTTACCTTCATGGGGCTCCGAGGTCTATTGTGTCTTATAGGGGCCCTATCTTTACTTCCAAGTTTTGGGGAAGTTTGTAGAGGGTGATGGGTACACAGCTGAAGTTTAGTACAACTTATCATCCTCAGACCGATGGTTAGTCTGAGAGGACTATCCAAATATTGGAGGACATGCTGAGAGCATGTGTATTGGACTTTGAAGGGTCCTGGAGTAAATATTTGCCTCTGATAGAGTTTTCCGATAATAACAGCTACCAGTCGACTATCGGAGTGGCGCCTTATGAGATGCTACATGGCAGGAAGTGTAGATCGGTCATTCATTGGGATGAGATGGGTGAAAGGAAATATTTGGGTCCTAAATGAGTTCAGAGGACCACTGAGGCAATTGAAAAGATTAGAGCTCGGATGCTCGCGTCTCAGAGTAGATGGAAGAGTTATTCAGACCCAAAGCGAAGGAACGTGGAGTTTCAGGTGGGAGACTATGTCTTCCTTAGGGTTTCACCACTGAGAGGGGTGAATAGATTTGGGAAGAAGGGCAAGCTTAGCCCTAGGTTTGTTGGACCATTTGAGATCTTAGAAAGGATTGATCAAGTGGCCTATAGGTTGGCCTTACCCCTACATTGTCTAGAGTGCACAACGTGTTTCATATTTCCATGCTGAGGAAGTATGTATCAGACGGAATTCATGTATTGAGTTATGAGGATCTGGAACTGGAGACAAATTTGTCCTATGAGGAGCAGTCAGTTAAGATTTTAGACGGGAAGGATAAGGTCCTAAGGAACAAGACTATACCTTTAGTTAAGGTATTATGGGGGAACAGCAAGATCGAGGAAGCGATCTGGGAGCTGGAGCCAGTTATGTGGAATCAGTATCCCAAGTTTTTTAGGTAAAATTTTGAGGATGAAATTTCTGTAAAGAGGGGGTAGTTGTAACGTTCCAAATTATCTAATATGGCTTAGGGCCGTGATTAGGGGGCCAGGATGGAGATTTATGGGAATTATATGATTATGTGACGTGTATGTGTGTAATTATGTGAATATGTGAATTATATGATGATATGACTAGATATGCATGTTTATGAGTATTAAATATGCATGTGGGCCCGTTTCTTATTAGAAGGGCAATTTTCGTAATTTGGCCCGCTATGTGTATATTTGGCATATATGTGATATATGTGTGAGACCACATTATTATGTGAATATATTTGAGTTACTCGGCATAAGACGATCCAGGGGAGCAAGTTAGCGGGAAAGTTACAACGGGACCTAATACCCGACTCGGGGTGAGTCAAGGGGTATTTTGGGTATCCAGTCCATTACCGGGCTATCGGGTAACGGAATTGAATAGTATATTATAGATTTGGTATTAGCGAGATTAGGAGGGAATTCTGGGAGTTTTGACCATTTTCCCCTCGGGGACGTTTTTGGGACCCCGAGCCTTGGGATTTACTTACTTCTAAGTAACCTCACAATTACACAAACACAGAAAAAACAGAAAAACACGTTCTCCCTTTTCTCTCTCTCGGATACACATTTTCTTTCTCAAATTTCTTGAGAATTCTTACGGTTTAAGGAGAATCGAGGCTAGCTTAGGCTCGAGATTTCTTGGGGAAAGACTCACCATCGATTGGGGAAACCGAGGTAATGATTTCTAGCCCTAACACTTTGTGTTTTCTGATTTTCAATTGAGTTTTTGGAGTTTAGAAAACTCAGCTTTGATTTTGAGATTTGAAGGGGTTTTGGCCAAGCTTTTGCATGGGCTTTGTTAGACTTGAGCTGTTGAATTGATTGAGGGTTTTACTTTTGAGTTTTAGCTATGTTGGGATAGGTTTTTGGAGGGATTTTTCTTGAAGAAAATGAAGAAAAAACAGGGTTTTCATGTCGAGTCGTGACTCTCTTGAAGCTTTGAAGAAGTTGGTACCTTCAGGCCATTTGAGCTGCGGCGCCTGCTAGGGAGCATCGCGGTGCAGGTTGAAGCAGAGGAGCGCTTTGGCTCTCTGACTTGGGGCGGGCCTCAGCTTCTTTGTTTTGAGCCGCGATACTTAAAGGGTTTAGAGCCCCGGGAGGGTTTTTGAGTGCAGGAACTTAAACCTTAGGGCTCGGGATCGACCTACTACCTGGTTTAGTAGAATTCGATGTCCCGCAGGCTAGGACATGATTCGGAAGCCTTTAATTGCTCGTTTTGATGAGATTCTCTATTGGTTGTGACTAGGTTATCGCTACGGGCTCGAAACCAAGATTGTGTACGAGGGTCGTTCTTAATACACTTTGCACTCGGACCTAAGGTAAGAAAACTGCACCCAATACGTGGTATATGTGATTAGGGCTTGGCCCGATTGTTGATTACAATCTTGAATAGGGCTCGGCCCCTAAGAATAAATGTGAATTAAATTATTCTTGAATGCTCTATGTCTGGATAATTGCTTAATGAATGCTTACCTTATTGCATAGGTAGGGCTCGACCCTGTTAAGGAACATGGTTATTACTGTGTTTTTGCTTGATTGGTTAAGATACCATGAATTATATGTTTGCATACTTGTATTGTTTGAAGTATGCTTATTTGTATATGTATTTGTATATGTATCCGTATCTGTATCTGTACATGTATCTGTATCTGAATGTCTGATTGAAGCCTTGACTAATTAGTCAAGGGAGGCAATAGCACGCTACACGCTGGTTGAGAGGCTTAGGCCCAATTAGGAAAGTACTATTACGTTGGCCGACCCTATCATCGTTGGAAAACAAAGCGCTTGGATAGTTCTTTAGAGCTAAGGGCAAGGGCCCCCGAGTGACTCTATGGTCACATAGCTAGGGCATAGGGCCTTGGGTTGACTTTATGGTCATCTATTTATGGTAGCGGACCCCAGAATGATCAAATTATCATTTATTTGTAATTGTATGCATGCATGAGTAGGTTATTATTGTTGGGCATGCTAGATATGTACTTGGATTCTGTATTTACTGTTCATACACATGCTTAAGTTTTCTTGCTGAGCCTTGGCTAGCGAATGCTATGTGGGGCATGTAAGGGAAAAGGAAAGCTTGACCAACCATGAGTTGGAGAGCTTCGGTGGCAGCGTGTACATATGTGACTGCTCATCCACCACGGGCAAGGGTTTCGCAGAGGAACTTGGATTGTATCCCTTATTTTGTCACTTAGGTCGGCTGATTGTTACTTTTGATTTGTATACACCCTTTTAAACATATGTTTGTAATATTTTGGGATCCCATGTATGTATTACACTTTTAAATGAAAATTCAACAGTTCATTTGACCAAAAAAAAATTAACCCTAACCCTTGACGTTAACCTTAGTTACACGTTTATAACCAAATGACTTGACTAGCAAGTCTAACACTATTTAAAGTACACAGTGTAATGGTCCTAGATTAGGAGGACATTACACCTTCTCTTACCAAAAATCTACTTAGTGTCTCTCGTTTATGTACTGATAATCGTGAATTTATTGAGTTATATCCCCATTTTTTCTTAGTCAACAATCAGGTTCTTTTACGGGGACAAGTTGATAATGGCCTTTATCGTGTCAGCCCCTTCACTTCCAGCATTCATGCGTCTTCTCCTCAACTTTTTGTTGGTTCCAGCAATCCAACTCATCTTTGGCACTTTCTTTTGGGTCATCCTAGCAAGGCAATAGTCCAATATGTGTTATCTTTATGTAATTTTTCCTCTGTTACTTCTTGTAGTTTAGATTTTTGTAATGCTTGTCAATTGGCTAAATCGCATCAATTTCCATTTCCGTTGTCAAAAACTCGAACATCATCTATGTTTGAATTAGTTCGCATGGATTTATGGGGTCCTTCCCCTGTTAATTCTATTTCTGGAGTTAAGTATTTTATGTTGTTTGTGGATGATTATTCACGATTTTGCTGGTTTTACTTATTGCAATCCAAAGACCAAACATATAATGTTTTTCTCACATTTCAAAGGATGGTGCAAACTCAATTTCAATGTTCCATTAGGAGTGTTAGGTCTGATTGGGGAGGTGAATTTCACCCACTACACTCATTTTTTTTAAAAAGATAGGTATTCATCATGAACTTTCATGCCCTCATACTCCCCAACAAAATGGGAAAGTTGAAAGGAAAAATAGACACATTGTTGAAACCAGATTGGCTTTATTAGGTCATTCTTCTATGCCATTAACATATTGGCCCTATGTATTTGCTACTGGAACGTATATAATTAACCGACTTCCCACACGAGTTTTACGAAATAGCTCACCTTATGTGCTGCTTTATGGCAAGCAGCCTACCAACATTTTCGTAGTTTTGGGTGTCAATGTTTTCCTTTTTTGAGACCTTATAATCATCATAAACTTGAATTTAGATCTCAGCCATGTTTATTTCTTGGCTATAATAGCCATCACAAGGGCTATTTTAGCTTGAATGTATCTACTAGCACGTTGTATGTTACATGTCATGTTGTTTTCAATGAGACTTATTTTCCATTTGTTGATTCCCCTCCTTCCTCATCTTCTTTACCATTTCCTTCTGTCTCGAAGTCCATTCCATTGGTCTCACCGTTCACTTCGTCTGTCTCACCCTCATCTCTGATTGCTTCTCCTACCTCTGCGTCTTCACCTTCACCACTGAATACTTCTTCCCCTGATATTTCTCCTTCTTTGTCTCTAGATCCTTCCCCTCCAATCAATACTCATCCCATGGTAACAAGATCCAAAGTTGGTGTTTTCAAGCCTCGTGTCTTTTGTAACATTGCTGCAAGTCTTCCTATTGAACCTTCTTCTTATGCTACTATTGTTAAGGATAGCCAATGGGTGGTAGCTATGAATACCGAATTTCAGGCCTTGCAATCTCAAAATACATGGTCTTTGGTATCAAAACCAACTCATTGTAATTCCATCAAGTCAAAATTGGTGTATCATATCAAGTTATGCATTGATGGTTCTGTTGATAGGTTCGAAGCTCGGCTTGTTGCCAAGGGATTCACTCAAACACATGGATTGGACTATCATGAGACGTTCAGTCCCATTATCAAGCTAGATACAATCTGATTGGTGTTAATTATTTGATGTAGTAAGAATAATCTAGAATATTATGAGGTGTCCTAATTCTAGAATGTATTAGGTTTATTAATTTGTCATTTTATTTATTTACTTTATGTTGTCATATTTGTGAGGGTTCTAATACCTAACTTGTTTTTATTGTAAGGGAACTTTTGAGAATTGATATTTGAAATAGAGTTTTGAGAGTCTCTCTGTTGACTAGTGATTTAGCCAACGACACGGAGTCACTAAAAACAATAAGAATTAACAAGCTGAATGCAAGAACTAAACAACACAAAGATTTTATAGTGGTTCGGCCCCAGAGATTGGTAATAACCTACGTCCACTTAGTAATTTTATTGATGTAAACTCTGAAACCTGCGATCAGCAAACTATGGTTCACTAACTTTCACAAGCTCCGAAGTGGAATACAAAAGTCACGTATAAAAACACTTGTTCTCTCTGAATACCAATTATTGTGTCCTAATAAATTAATCCCATGAGTCCTATTTATAGGCTCAAGGACATATGGGCCGTGTTCAAATTTTGTTACAAGCATATTTGAATATTAACAGAAATAATAATAGTTACACATAAAGAGGGTCTAATATCTTAGATATATCTGATTTATAACTGTATTTGAATTCTAGCTTCGTTCCTACGATCAAATCTCGTCGTGTATGTCAGTACATCTTCTTCCTTACTGTTCAGCATATTTTTTGTGCCCATCGAGTAGCTTACTGTTTCTTGGTCGTTGGTCAACCAAACTTTCATCACTAAACAGTCATGTGTTATCCACGTGCACCCTGATCGTGCCACAATATCAAGAAAATATTTTTTGGGTAAACATTTGCCCCCCAAGTTTATTTTAATGCGATCAACATTTAATAAACTTAATCGACCACCAATCCATCTGACCTGTCACATCTATTAGTACTTACTTTTTCGAAAAAAATTACTAATTATGACCTTTACAATTTCCCATAAACAATTCGACGGTTATTGCCATTTCTCATGCAAAAACCCTCAAATCTCATCATTACACAACAAATACCTTCGATCAGTATAAATATATGCCCTCTCACTTCTTTTCATTTTTTACCCGAGCCTTCTCTCTCCTCAAGACCACTCAGAAAAACCTCCAAGAAAACCAGCATCCTCAGTCTGATTCGAGGCATCGACAATCAACTTCAAGCACCATCCTCGTGTTTTCTTCAAAAATTCCATTCTTCAAGTAAGTTTTCGACTCCATTTTCTTACTTTTGTAGACTTTTTCGCGCATTCTAGCACTGATTTACACGTTTCCACAACTGAGTTCACATTGTTCTTGGAAAGTTTTTTGGGTAATCTGGTTTAGGCAAAAATACATAGAATAAGTATGCTAGAATAGGGATTTTAGGCAGTATACTATACAAGACAATGTGTAAGAAAAAATAGAGAGTATAATTATGTTTATTTCGGGTCCAAAATCGAAGTCAAAATTCGATTTTGAGTGTTTTGGGAAAACTGGTTTTTCCCGCCTAATTTCGGAGTTGAAAAGTTTTTTTGAAAAAAACTTTCCAAATTCGCTTTTTCATCCGTTTGTCCACCTTGATCGCATGTTTATTGTGTTTTTATTAGGATGTTGTTGGTCGTATAAAAGCTTATCTTTTATACACGAGCAACTTATCCTTGCTTTTCTCTTTCTTCTATCTATTGGTCGTAGATTCTCACTTCTCATTTGCTCTTCTCAGATATTCATGCATGATCTCTGGGGAGATGAGAGACCAATAGACGACGAGCTTCTCGCTTTGTTGTTCAAGGATCAAGAACAACCTTCTCTGCCTTTTTCTAAGCCTTCGACCTCACACCCAAACCCTACGAACAGTCCTCCTCACAATCCTTTACAGAACCAATCGAATATGGGTCGTGTCAAACACATTGCTCGTAGAAAAAAGAAACCCACAAACTCTTCTACCAACCAGCCTGCAGCCAATACCGAGGGTCCTTTAAGCGATCCTCAACCCTTAAAATTTTCACCACCAGATATCCAGCCCAAAGCCCGTCCTCGTGATGGCCCTCGAGCAGAGGTAGTCTGGTACATCACCCGTCCTAGCGTCATATCGACCAGGATGGTGGCCAAATATCCAAAGAAGTACGGGCTTCCTGGGATTACTCTATACAAACCTACACCTGACCAGAGGGAAAACGTGCCCGGAGGCGCCTACAGTGCCTAGTCGAGGTATCATATAGAAGCGAGGGCAATCTTTCCCTTGCACAACTTTTTCCGGGAGGTGGCCAATTATTTCGAGGTCGCCCCTTTCCAAATAACTCCCAATGGATATAAAGTACCTTCAGCACTCTATATCCTATACAACCACAAAAAATGGCTTGTGCCTTCCCCTCATGAGATCAACTATATGTTCGATCTCAAATCCAACCCTAATCAAATAAACACGGGGTTCTTCCATTTCTACCACCAGGAAACCACTCGCACATTCCTGAGTGACATAACTTATAAGTCCAACGTGGGAAAGTACTTCCAAGAGTACTTCCTCACAACCGACTTGGTCACAGACAACATGGCCTTCACACAAGGAGGTAAGATTTTTAATCTTCGTTCGACATTTATCTAGTCGCTTTGTATTTTTTCCATTGTTCTTAGTTAGCTTGCGTTGTACTTAGGTCCATGGTATCGACCGAATCCCACTCCAGAAATGGAGATAAGAGCCATTGCCTTGGCCAGCATGACAAACATAGAAAATAGTGTCAAACAGCTGGTCACGGAGAGCAACCTGAGGCTGGTCAGCCTTTTAGAACCTCACCAGGAAGTGAGGGAATCAACTACAGGGAGTGCCACTGGAGACGACAGTGAAGCACAAGAAAACCCAAAGTAGCAACAAGATGTGTCACAGCCCCAAAGGCGTCGACCAACGAGAGTGACCATTCGAGGGCGCAACCCCAACACTTGACCAGCTAATACTCCTTCCCAACATGGGAGGGGAAAATAAAAACTAATAGAATATACTGGTGAGAACAATATAGATTTCTCACTCTTAGATAAATTGCCCATCCCTTATCATTTATTTGATAGGGATGGCAACTTTAAATTTACGACTAGTAGTTTTAGCTTGGACTTCTTCGAGGCAGATAGTAACCGTAGCAGTAGTTTTTTTAAATAATGTAGCGACCAATAATAGTAGTTCCGGTATACTACTTAGAATTTCTTTTTAGTTTGTTTCCTTATTATGCCAAACTATTTCTTGACATATCTGCTCGTTTGTTTTTGTTTTGTAGTCATGCAATCTGACGACGCATTCAACATCTATGCTTCTGTAGGCACTCTAGCGAGTATGAAGAGGTTGAGCATAAGAAATCCTAGAAAAGCCAGTGGGGAACCCTCAAGAAAAAGGGCTCAACCAGAGGACCCTCCAGCTCCCACTCCTTCTTAATCAACTACGCCATCTCCTCCTCCTCGCACTGAACCTTCCACTGACCAGACAGGGGGATCTTTGGCTGCAGAATTGCTGAGCAATGCTTAAAGCTCAACAAACGACAAACTACAAAAATTGACCAAGCACCGCCACAACCAAGAGGTCTTTGCATATCTTCCTTCGTTGAAACCTATACAGGTCCTTGCTCGTGGGTTCAGTGAAGTCCTCGGTGTAAGTTTCTTATGCATTGTCTTTTAGTCGAACAACATTTCCTTTGATTAGCTCTGACAGCTTCATATTTCCACTATTCGCAGGGTATTCTGACCATGAATAGTGGCTGGCACCACACTGAGGAGGTCAATTTAAAGCATGCCGAGGAGATCAAGGCATGGGAGGCTAAGGTTAAGGCAGCTGAAAACAAAGTGGTCGTTTTAACCGAGGAGCTGAAGAAGAGCCAAGAAGATATGGCTAAGGTTGTTGCTGCCAAGGAGAAGTTTAAGGAAGCCTCCAAAACCAACTACAAGGAAGCAGCCAAGCTTCAAGAGGATCCGAAGGCAAGCATGACGGAAGCCATTGGTCTAGAGGAGCGAGTCAAACTGCTCGAGGAGAAAAACTCCCAAAACTTGGAGAGGTTCCGAGGAGCCACCTTCAACTACTTTTACTTGTTTTGGACAAATAATTCAGAGGCAAATTTTGACTTTCTTCCCAAGCAGGTAAAACAAGCCGAACTCGCCAAGTGTGCTGCTCGCCTAAAGGAGGAGAAAAATGCTCAAATTGCCTCAGATTCTCCTAAAATTTCCTTAGCGATGGGCATCGATGGTGCTGACAAAGAAGTCGGACCTTCAGTCGACCAACAACCTCAGCAGGACCCCCTTCAGCTACATAGTAAAAATTCGTGTTTATGTAATTAAAACACTCGAATAAATTGTTTGTGGTGTTGAGACAATTTGTTACCTAAGGCAGCTTTACTTACCTTTTAATATTTTTAATTACATCCGAGCAACAGTTGCTCGCAGTGTAAAAACGTTTCATTTTGATATTATAACACATTATTATTGCTATTATAACATCTGCTCGTATGACTGAACTTAGCATAACACTTCATTAAGATTTCACAAAATTAACTAAATTTTTTTAAAAATACTCTAAGTTTCGTAGTATGATTTCCCTTATTTTGCTCATGTGTTTACATATATTTATGTTGATATGCTTTGCTCGCTTAGTATCTTATATGCCCCCCAAGTGATCGAGGAGTCTAAGGTTCTCGGTCACTTTCCATGACCAATACATGTTAGAACATTACTGCTCGCGTACTTATAAACAATCAATGATAATATAACAAAACAACATACGTAATGAGCAAATATTTGTAATAAATGCAATAATTGGCAAGAATAACTTGCTGTGCACAGTTCCTTTTATTTCTCATAATAAAATGGACAAGATTCGTGTATGTAAGAGTGATCAAAAATTGATCTTACACTTATAAGCGACCAACCATCTAACTGGCCAGCCCTTGTTCACAAACTTGTAAAAAGTAAAATTAATACAAGCCAACTCTTTAAAAAGAATTGTTCATTGGTAATACTTGTGCAGGTGTTCTCCATTCCAATAGCGAGGAATGAGATCTCCATTTAAGCGAGCAAGTTTGTATGTGCCTAGTTGAAGGATTTCTTCAATCTGATACGTCCCTTCCTAGTTTGGTCTGAATACTCCAACAGTCTGATCACGAGTGTTAAGAAAAACTCTTCTAAGTACCAAATCTCCCAAATCAAACTTTCTTTTGCATACTTTAGAGTTAAAATATCGAGCAACCTTTTGTTGGTAAGCTGCAACTCGTAGTTGAGCCTACTTGTGCCTTTCATTGACCAAGTCCAAGGACTCCATTAATAACTGGTTAATTGTGCTCTTGTCGTATGTCAGCCTTCTATGCGATGGTGGATCTAACTCAATGGGTAACATGGCTTCATACCCATAGGCCAAGGAAAATGACGTATGGCCTGTTGTTGTTCGGTGAGATGTCCTATACGACCAGAGTACTTCTAGCAATTGTTCTGGCCACGCTCCCTTTGCTTCTTTGAATCTTTTCTTCAGTGTGTTCTTTAGAGTTTTGTTAACAGCTTTAACCTATCCGTTGGCTTGTGGGTGAGCGACTGACGAAAATCTCTTCGTGACACCATGCCGCTCATAGAAATCGATGAAAAGGTCGCTGTCAAATTGTGTCCCATTATCTGAAACAATTTTTTTCGACAAACCATATCGGCATATAATGTTTTTGACAACGAAATCTAATACTCTCTTGGTCATGATTGTTGTGAGTGGCTCAGCTTCATCCCACTTAGTAAAGTAGTCGACATCAAATACTGCATACTTGACATTCCCTTTTCCTATAGGCAAAGATCAGATTAGGTCAATTCCCCAAACTGCAAATGGCCATGGGCTTTGCATATGTTTAAGCTCATTTAGGGCTGCTTGAGGTATCTTGGAAAATCGTTGGCCCTTATCACACTTCTTAACGAATTCCATGGAATCTTCGATCATTGTAGGCCAGAAATACCCTTGTTGGGGAATCTTCTTTGACAAACTGTGCCCCCCAGCATGATCTCCACAGAATCCTTCATGTACTTCTTGCATTAATTCCTTAGCCTTTTCCTTGGAGACACACCGTAATAAAGGCATTGAGTATCCTCGTCTATATAAGATTCCATTGAACAAGATAGTCGAGCTAATTGCCTTTGAAGAGTCCTTGCCTTATTCCTATCTGCTGGTAACAATCCTTGTTCGTTATATTGTATAATGGGAGTCATCCTTGTGTCGGACACTTGTATTACTAGCAAGGATTCTTCCGCTTGAATGCTTGGTGCAAATAAACGTTCCATCGGTACTATGCTCAAAGTGTCAGCATCTTTGGAGCTTGCTAACTTGGCTAAGGCATTGGAGTTTAAATTCTGGTCACGAGGTACTTGCTGGAAAGTATACTTCTCAAATTGTGCTAGTAAATCCTTCACCTTGTTTAAGTAAGCAACCATCTTAAGACCCGTAGCCTGATATTCTCCAATAATCTGATTAACTACTAGTTGGGAGTCATTGTATATTTCTAGTGACTTTATGTTCATATCCTTGGCTAATCTTAATCCTACGAGCAAGGCCTCGTACTCAGCTTCATTTTTGGAGGATGTAAAGTTGAATCTGATCGCACAGTGAAACCAATGTCCCTCGGGGGTGATTAAGATTAGCCCTGCCCCCGTGTTGTGCTCGTTAGAGGACCCATCTACGAACAGTCTCCAGGCGGGGGTTTGATTTTGATTATCTGTCTCTATCATCAGTTTGCTGGCAAGGAGTCCGGTGAAATCAGCAATGAAATATGCTAAAGCTTGTCCCTTTATGGCTGCTGGAGGAGCATATGAAATTTCAAACTGCCCCAACTCAACTGCCTATTTTAATAGTCGACCAGCAGCTTCTGGTTTCTGCAAGACTTGCAGTAGTGGCTGGTTGGTAAGCACTATTATGGGGTGAGCTTGAAAGCAGGGTCGCAGTTTCCTAGACGCCAATATCAAGCAATAAGTCAATTTCTCTATAGGTGGATATCGTAATTCTGCTCCCAGTAGCCTTTTGCTTACATAGTATACTGCTTTTTGAATTTTTTCTTCCTCTCTTATTGAAACAACAGTAGCAACATACTCTGTTATGGCTGAGTAGATGTACAAAGTCTCTCCTTCGACCTGTAACGCCCCGATTTCCCGAGACGTTACTTAGGGAGTCCATTTAAAAATAATAAACAATAAATACTTTAAGACACTAAGAGAAAATATTTATTTAAAATTTAAGCAGACAATGAGATCTCATTATTTAAAAATAAAAATGTTGGACGCTAGGTTTAATAACAAAAACATAAAGAAAATAACCATTCAAGTCTGAAAATTTAAAAACATAACATTTATTTCTAAAAACATAAAATAACTGGAGCCCAGCCTCTAACATGTTCCGTCCATGCCTCGAGCCCACACTACTCACTGCTTTGCTTTGCTTTGCTTTGCCTTTACATGCACACAGAGTACCCGTGAGCTAACGCCCAATAAGAAGAGCTATGTAGGACATAACTCCCCAAACCAAGAAACATAAACTTTCAACTAAAAATAAATAAACATCATAAGCACAATAATCATCGTGTGATATATAAACACCATATCACACTAACATAATGTGAGTTACACTCACACACATAAATACTAACAAGTCATGTTGATCAGACATGAAATGTAATCTGCCTTGCCTGCGCTGTACTCACACTCGGCATTCCCACGGTGGCTACTAGTCTAGCCTGCGCTGTACTCACACTCGGTCGTTCCCTCGAGACATCGTTGCCCTGCCTACACTGTACTCACACTCGACAGTTCCGTGGTGGCATCCTATTATCCTGAGTTATACACACCCAAGATAATTCCTGCAAGTGCTATACTCACACAAGCAGCTAAAATCTAGTAGCACGCCTACTCTATCCTCTAAGCATGTCTACTAATTAAAATCCATAGCACTATCCTCATGCTATTCAACCTAATGCAACAATTCAAGTCACAAAATAATTACATAATTAAACAAATAAGAAAACAAGGTCGCACGCATAACGTACACCCTGTGCGCAGATGTCCACTCTTCTTACCTTAAACAGTGTGTTTTCCGCTAACGTGTCTCGAACCACTCGCTGCGTCACCTCGATGACCGCTAGCTCCTAGACGTCCAATTACACAGCGAAAATTTAGGAAAAATAAAATAGGCGTTAAGGTTTTATTTCGAAACCTTAATTATCAAAATAATTTTACTATGCCATTTTAACATGCATGACACGTAAATTAAAACAATTTTCCACAAAATGTTCAAACCATCATGTCACATACACAAACAATAATGTTTCTAACATATCACATGAATTCATATAACTACTTTTTATGTGAAATTTACTAAAATTCCCTTTAATATCATAATTACATTAAAGACTCACTAATTTTATAAAAATTATCATATGACAACAAAATTTTATAATAAACTTTTCCAAAACCCTAAATAATCACCAAATTCTCATATAAGACCAGAAAAATAATTTTTAACATTTATAAATTATTTTCCCTCAATTTCTCAAATAAAACCCAAATAATATAAATAAATACAGAACCAAGCCCAAAAATCAAACTAACATACAGAATTGTTTAAAAATCCAAAATAAACTTATACAAATTATTTTAGAATTTTCTGGGCAAAATAACTATTTTCTTAATTCATTTTATAGAAAAACTAAATAATTAAATAAAAAATTCATAACTGATTAAAAATAGAATCTAACTATACAGATCTATTTCTACACCATACAGTAACACGTAAAAATTACCTAGGGTTCAGAACAGTAGCATTAATATTTTGTTATATTTAAAATATAAAATAAACCAAATAAATCATGAAAATTACATAAATAATAAAAATTCGAAATTAAATTACAGAGAGCCTTATAATCTCATTTTAAACATATACAAAAATTCTCAGAATTTTTAGAATACTTTAAATAATTTTTCACATTTATTTTCTTAAATCACATATTTAAAAGCAATTAATTGAAGAAAATTATAAAATACGATCAAAAATTAAATCTAAACATACAAAGTCATTCTAAATCATACAAATATCATTGAAACATAAAATCATATTTTTCTGAATAATAAAAATATTTTTCATAATTAATCTTTATTTAAACTTCAATAAATCATAATAATTCAAAGAAAAATCAGAAAAATATGAAACCAGTTGGAAAATGGTCTAAAATTAATGTACTAATTTTTAAGATTTAAAAACAAAAAAAAATACCTCAGTAAATACCCAGATCGGGTTCACCGGAAATATCGCCGGTTTTTTCTTCGTCTTCAGCAACGGCGACTCTATGGCTGAGTTTTGCTGCATTCCAACCCTTCTCTTGCTTGGAAAATGATCCCCTTATGTCCAGAACTTCAAAACAATAGACTCCAGCCCAAAAATATGTCTGTAACCCCTTGTTCCGAAGTCTTCTTCTCCAAGTCCGGTGTACCGCCAAAAATGGAGCTCAAAATTAGTTTTTCTTGCTCTAGACCATTTCAGCCCGTTTCTTCACATCAAAACCGATTCTTGGAGTCCCCTAAGCTTGTTTATCACCAACCACACACACCATACACTTTTGAACAAACTTAAATCCAAAATTATCCAAGAATATGCATTTTTTTGGATAAAAATGGTGAATCACAATCCGAGGCTTTATAAATGTATTTCTCACACTAAAAATGTTTATTTCTTCCCCTAGAATGATTCTACAATGTTCATTACTCCCCAGATTTTTCCCAAGTGCAAGAACTCAAAAATTTCTTCTCTTTTTAAAAAAAACGATAATAACACTATCTCTCTTTAATCCTTTGATTCCCTCAATATTTCCACGATTTCTCCTTCAGATTATCATGGTAACACGTTTTAGAATAGGTTTAGAAAATAAGTTAGCATTTGAAGTGGTAAAATCCTCTTTTCAAGTAAATTCTTTATTTTATTTTTTTAAAAATAAAATAAAATGACTAAGTTCCACAACTGATATTATCAGTTAAATTTCGAAAATTTAACCAATTTTATGAATATTTATTCATGTTAAAACAGAAAAATAAAGTCTCTAAAATACCCCTTGAACCAAACCCAAACTTGAGGGTATTATGGTATTTTCGCAAATTCAAATATTTAATATTATGGCAAACAAAAAATTACACATAATATGATAAAATAATTTCAAGCATATTATTATTACTATTATGCTCATAATAATAATAATAATAATAATAATTTTTAAGTAAATAAATAACTTAACCCGAGCCATTATTTATTCACTTGACATTATTCTCATGTTGTGATTCCACAAAAACTCAACACATGAGAAACCATGAATTTTATTTTCATTGGAAGTCATACATATCCAATAATCCATCAAAGGAAAAGAAAAAAAAATGACAAGGATGCACACAGTGGGAAAATTACGAAATTGCTCTTCCGGGAAAACGGATATTACACGACCGACTTGGACAAAATGGGTGGTTACGACATGTGGGCTTTGAGCACCTAAAAAGCTTGTTCGCATTCCTTTGTCCATTCAAACTTTTTGTTTCCTCTGAGTAGATTAAAAAATGGGATGCACTTGTCCGTAGACTTAGATATGAATCTACACAGGGCAACAATTCTTCATGTCAGGCTTTGCACATCTTTGACTTTGGCTAGTGACTACATCTCGATCAGTTCTCCAATCTTTTCAGGATTGTCTTTGATTCCTATTGAGTTTACTATGAATCCCAAAAAAAAAATCTTGATCCAACACCAAAGGAACACTTTAGAGGATTTAGCTTCCTCTGATATTTTTTCAGGACGTTGAATCATTCCTGTAGGTCCTTGATGTGTTCACCGGCCTTTCTCGACTTGACCATCATATCATCGATGTAAACCTCCATGTTATTGCTGATCAGTTCTTTGAACATGTGGTTGACTAGTCATTGGTAAGTTACACTAGCGTTTTTCAAACTGAAGGGCATTACTTTTTAGCAATAAAGTCTCGAATCTGTTTGAAAGCTAGTGTGGTCTTCATCAAGTGGATGCATACTAATTTGATTATAACTAGAGTACGCATCCATGAATGATAAAACTTCATGTCCTGATATAGCATTGACCAGATGTTCGATTCTTGGAAGTGTGAAACAATCATTCGGGCAAGCTTTATTAAGATCTATGAAATCCACGCACGTCCTCCACTTACCATTTGTCTTGGGAACTAGTACGAGATTAGAGACCCAAGATGGATAAAATGCTACCCTAATGAATCCATTTTCCTTCAGCTTCTCGACTTCTTCTTTTAGGGCTTTAGATATATCTTTGTCGAATAGCCTTCTTTTTTGTTGTACTGGTGGAAGATTTTTGTCTTATTCAAGACATGACTAATCACTACTGGGTCTATCCCAGCCATATATTTATGCGACCAAGCAAAGACCTCCTAGTGCCTCCTCAAAAACTCCACCAGTTTGTTTTTTATTGTTGTCTCTAAGTTTTTACCGACTTTCACAACCCTGGTCGGATCTTTATCTTATAGTTGGACCTCCTTGAGTTCCTCCACAGGGCCAATGTATTCTTCAAAATCCCCAATGCAAATATCTAAGTCCCTATCCTCACTTCGGGCAATGCCCTATTTGGTGACTTGTTCACTTGATTGGGCTTGTGTTTCATTTACCACTAGCAACCTTTTTTCAACTCTGCTTCCCGATCCTCCTCTTCTTTCCTTTGTGATCGAGGAATTGTAGCATTCTCTAACTTCTCGTTGGTTTCCCAATCTGCACCCAACTCTTGCATCGGTTGGAAACTTCATGGCTAGATGCCAGAAAGAAGTGACGACTCGCAGATCAACGAGTATGGGCCTTCTGATCACAACATTATATGCGGATGGACAATCAACTACTATAAAAGTAGCGAGCAGTGTCCTGTTTGCGGGTGCAGCTCCTGCTGTGACCGAGAGTCTGATCAACCTAGTTGGTGCTAGCCCTTTGCCAGAAAACCATAGATGGTTTGATTGCATGGCTCTAAACCTTGCACTGACAATTTCATTCTTTCAAGTGAAGATTTGTATAAAATATTGACGGAGCTTCTTGTATCCATCAACACTCATTTTACCATCATTTTGGCGATCTAAACATCCACGACCAGAGGATCTGAGTGGAGAAATTGGACATGACGTGCATCCAGCTCAGAGAAAGTTAGAAATTCTTCCTCTGTTCAAGCTTTTTTGGGAGTTCGCTCCTCGACGTTTAGCATTTCGATGTCCTAATTGTGACGCAGGGTTCTGGCATATCTCTCCCTCGCCTTAGTTGTCCTCTACAGATAGGCAGCAACATACCAGTGACAAGAGCTGGATGCAGAGGAGGCGAGTGTTGGCATACATGTACCTGCTCGTTGCCTCTGTGAGCCTCCTGCTGAGAATTTCCTCCTACTCGTACATATCTCCTTAGATGTCCTTTTCAAATAAGGAAATCGATCTCATCCTTAAGTTGGTTACACTCATTGGTCTCATGGACATAGTCGTTGTGAAAATGACAAAACTTGGTTGTATCCCTTTTGGATATGTCTTTCCTGATCAAGTCTAGTCGCCTAAAAGGAACGATGGTATGACTGGCCTGATACACTTCAGTGCGGCTATTGACTAAGGCAGTGTAATTGGTGAACCTTGGTCCGTATCTGTTTTGTTTGGGGCGCTTGTTATCAGATGTCGGTGGTTTAGTGTTCGCCCTTTTCGTCCATTCTTATTGTTGCCTTTGTCGTTACTGTTGGGTTTACCAAACCCACTGGCGGCTTTGGTCGGGTGTTCATTCTTACTCTGGTCAGCCTTTGGGGACTATCCTTGATTGGCAATGGCCTCCTCGAGTTTGATATATCTGTCTGCTCGATCCAGAAATTCTTGAGTGCTCTTGACTCCATTCTTCTGCAGACTACTCCAGAGGGGAGAATGGCGTTGCACTTCAGATGTGAATGCCATCATCTTTCCCTCTTCTCCAATAGTTTTGGCTCGAGCAGTCGCTCGCATAAACTGTTGTATATACTCCTTGAGAGTTTCTCCTTCCTTCTGTTGAATGTCGACCAACTGATTAGCCTCTGTTGGGTGTATTCGACTAGCATAAAACTACCTGTAAAACTCTTTCACAAACATCTCCCAGGAAACTATACTAGCCGGAGGGAACTTGAAATACCATTCATGAGCAGATTCAAACAAAGTGGCAGAAAAAATCCTGCACCAAGCATCTTTGGACACCTTCTAGATGTCCATTTATATCTTAAACTTGTTTACGTGAGATATTGGATCTTCTCCTCCCGTGAAGTTGGGCAGAACTAGTATTTTGAATTTGCTCGGGATTTCTGCCACAACAATTCTATTAATGAATGGGGTGCCCTTTCTTCGATCATACTCTATGTGGGACATTTTATTCCCAACTAGATGTTGCAGGGCCTGTTCAAGGCATCTATCTGAGCCTATACAACATCCGGTATTGCTGGAGCAGTTAAGGCCGAGGGGAAGTACTCGTCATGTCTTTCTCTTCAGTTATTTAGCGCATCCCTCAAATCTTCATCCCTACGTCTCTGCTCGCTTGCACTTAGTCGGTCAAAGACATTGGGTTGTTCAGGCTGTCCCCCAGCATTTTGGCTCGTCGGTCGGTTCTCCATTGGCAGAGGATTTCGTTGTGCGTCTCTCTCTTCCTGCTGCCGACCATTGATCCTCCTACCAGAGTCTGCCTCACTATAGTCATGGCCATCTCTGAATTGCGACCTATGAGTGTGTGACCTAATGTACGCATTGTTCCCCTCTCTTCTTCCTGGTCCATCTCGATAAACAGGGGGGTTTGCAATGTTCGTTAGGTCCTCTGACATTACTATGTCATGGGGGATCCTGGACCGCAAATCCTGAGTCCACTTGCCTTCTGCTTTCCATGGGACATTGTCCCCTGCCAGGAAGGTTTGGTTCCACACCTACTTTGCGTCTAGGGCTTTTGGGATGTTGCTTGTTCCTATTCTGGATGTGTTGTTGAACGTTATCCCGACCAGATCGAGAGGGTGGTTGCTGCTCATTGTTCCTGTCAGGATTCAGGGTTGGTCCTTCCTGCTGAGTAGTAGGAGGTTTCTCTGGTCTATGCAGACTCCTTGGGTGTGGTTGATCGTGATGATACTGGGGATGATCTGACTGCAGATTTTGGTGAGGGTGAGAGTTTGGTGGCTGATTTGGTTAAGAGGTTGGTGCAGGTTGTCCTCAAGCCAACTGAATGGTTGCTTCTAAAGTTGTCATGGCATCTCTCTGTCGGTGATCCATGTTAGCCTGCGGCTCATTCAGTTCTCGGTGCTGCCGATCAATCTCCATTTGCAACAACGCCATCATTTCAGCCACATTCTCTTGGTTAGCATTCAGATTAGTTGATTCCTCTTACAACACTATCAAAGTTGTTCGCAAGGCTTCAACATCCATCTCTTCCTCTTCCAGTTCCATTTGTGGCTCGTCCTCTACTACATCCTGTGGAGGAGGTGGATTTGGCATACTTTCAGATGTCTGCCCAATCTGACCCGCTTTCCTGGAGGTTTTTGCCATTGTTTATCCTGAAGTTCTTGAGTTCAACTCTCAATGAAAGCACCAAAATGTTGAGTGGTGATTTAGTCAACAACATGGAGTCACTAAAAGCGATAAGAATTGATAAGCTGAATGCAAGAACTAAACGACACAAAGATTTTATAGTGGTTCGGCCCCAAAGATTGGTAATAACCTACATCCACTTAGTGATTTTATTGATGTAAACTCTGAAACCTATGATCAGCAAACTAGGGTTCACTAAGTTTCACAAGCTCCAAAGTAGAAAACAAAAGTCGCGTATAAAACACTTGTTCTCTCTAAATACCAATTATTGCATCCTAAACAAATGAATTCCATGAGTCCTATTTATAGGCTCAAGGACATACATATGGGTCGATGGGCCGTGTTCAAATTTTGTTACAAGCATATTTGAATAATAACATAAATAATAATAGTTACACATAAAGAGGGTCAAATATCTTAGAAATATCCGACTTATAACTGTATTTGAATTCTAGCTTTGTTCCTACGATCAGATCTAATCGCGTATGTCAGTACATCTTCTTCCTTACTGTTCAGCATATTTCTTGTGCCCATCGAGCCGCTTACTCTTTCTTGATCGTTGGTCTACCAGACTTTCATCACTAAACAATCATGTGATATCCACATGCGCCCTGATCATGCCACATCATCAATCAAATATTTTTTGGGTAAACACTCTCATATTTGGGGTTTTCCCATTGTTGCCATGGATTTTTCTTGAGCTTTGCTCACCCATCTAACCTGCTGCATCATTTGGTATTCAGAGCCTCGGTTCTATCCCAAGAGGTACGGTAGCCATGAATGGCATTTGGAGTCACTTCGATATCGAAGAACATGAAGCGAAAGCCTTTTGGGCGAATCAAAAACTTCAACGGATGCGAAAGAAAGATTTAGCTCACTGTCTATCCGAGTGAGTTAGAGATTCAAACGACGGAGAATGGTGATTTCAAATGTGGAGTGGCCACCAAAGATTAACATCTCCACCTCATTTCTAAGGTACTATTCATTAACACTATCACCTTCGTTTTCATCATCTCCATATTCATATTCTTCGTTGTCCAGTCATCATCAAACTCACTATAGCTCTACCTCACACCCAACGCCACCACCACGATACCGTAACCCACCACCACCATCACCCCACCGGGAGTCACCATCTCAAAATTACCATTCTCTTTATCCCAACTGTTATCCCCAAAAAATGGAGATCGATGACGTGGCAATAGAGGTGACAAGTGGCAGTACATGGTCCATAAAAGACACATTAAATAGTCAATAAATACATTGACTCCTCAGAGTTGTGATAAAATTTTGACTGGCTTGAGAAGTGTCATGACCGACCAGGCATGACCTTGTCCGACCAGTCACGACATTACTGCCCAGGAGTGAAATTGCTGCCTAAGAGTGGCATGCTAGACTGGAGTGCCATGTTAGAGGAGAGACATGGCATGCTAGACCAGAGTGCCATGTTAGAGGAGAGACATGGCATGCTAGACCAGAGTGCCATGTTAGACCAGCATGCACATGTCCTAGCACTTGCATATGTCTAGCATGCATGTGTCCGACCAGCACTTGCATATGTCCAGCATGCATATGTCCTGCTAGCAAGTGCATGTCCTACCAGCAAGTGCATGTCCTACCAGCCAAGTGCATGACTGTCCAGTAGAGGTGTGTTCAACCAGCTTGAAGGAGATATGGGTCGACCAGATAGAGGAGGACTAAGTCAAGATTCCCAGAAACAGCTTCAACAAGAACCGGTCTTGACACACGCGGGAATCTCTCATTCTTCCCACAAATTGGGTGTTCTGTTATATTTTGAATATTTTTGTAAATGTAATAAATATAATCAAATATCCCGATTCTAGGGGATAGCAGATGTATGATCCTAAGCCTATAAATATATGGCTTATGGATTAGAAAAAGGCTTCTTCTTCTTTTGGGACTTTTGGGAAATTTTGGGTCTGCGTTTTCTACAGAGAGAAAGTGCTTGCATCTGAAAGAATTCTTGTATTCTTGTAATCTGTACTGAAGAAACTCAGTTGGCTCAGTTCATCTGATCTTGAGTACAGATCTATAATCATAACTCTAAGTGGATTAGGCTATTACCAACATATTGGGGCTGAACCACTATAAAAATTGTGTGTGTTATTTACTTTCTTTATAAAACCATCTGTGTCGTTTAATTTCTCAAAAAGGTTTCATCGTTTTTGACGTTCTCACGCGTTGGCCAAAAACGCGGTCAACACCAACCATCAATCTCATTACTCAATATCAAATTCACCTTTTCATCTTCTCCGATCTCGAGTCACCAAACACCATGCCCATAACAATAGTAGAGAAACCCACAAGCTCCACTTACACCAACATATCCATAGTGTTCATAACCAAAAATACAATCTAAATGACCCATTTTCAACTCAAACTCAAGAAAGAACATGCAAACAAAATCATCTATCACAACAATATAACGACATGAACATCTCCTTGAGTAAAAAAAAAAGGTCAAACTAGAAGACTCTCCCATGACATCAATGTCACCATCTCCCAAGTTCGAAGATGATGTTTCATTTGAAAAACTCAGAGGCGACCACGGTGGTTTGACGACCTCTGAGAAGGAACCGGCAGTGCGACCTGTAGCCTCCGCCATTCATGATAGATCGCAGCCACGTTCCACGGCACTAGTACGAGCTCCACGAACCTCACGAGAACATAAGAGCAGCAGGAAAAATGATCTAGATGTTGGAAAAACCATCAGAGTGCATAGCAAAATGGCATGGTCGGCCTAGTTTGTAAACAACAACAAAATTTCCACCTCTCGTATAAACAGTTTATATGTTCAAGAATACATACACGAATCATAAATATGCAATATCATTAATCATCAAACATATATATACACACATACTTATATATTATATGCACATGTATACAAATATTCAAGGACAAAAATATTTACTTCTTGAAGCTTATCAATTGTCCTTGAGTCTTTTTGTATAAATAACGATCTTCATATCCAACGCTTTGAGTACTCAGACCACGATCTTCCAGAGTGTTCTCTACACCTCAAGATGTGGATGGGCACATAGAGAACAAGGGTTTGTAATTTAGAAATCACAAGTTTATCTCAACACATGAGTTCTTGGATTATGGTTTGAAAAAGGTTGGAATAATAAGAGAAGAATATGAGAATTTTTCGTCTGACAATTTTCTGAAACTCTTCTGAATCACCACTTCCTTTCTCTTATTAGACTATATATTGCATTATTATTCATAATAATAATAATATAACAATACAATCATAATGGTGATAAGAATTGATTTAGGTAATATCTAACTTACCAAATTTGAAAAAATCTATTTTTAAATTATTAATTAATTAATTAAATAAATAAAATAAAAATAATACTGATACATTATCAGTATCATATACACGCATGGCACAGTCATTGGACTGTGTCATGCATGTAGCACTATTCCCTTTCATGGAATATTGTATTTGTCCTACTTGCTTTTATTTATTTAAATAAATTCTTCCCACAAAATATAGCATTATCTATTTAAGGAAAATATCACAACCATAATTCAAATTTAAATTTTAAATTCAAAATTCCAAATTCAAATTAATAATCATCATTATCATCATCTTTTAAAAATCAATAAATTAAAACTATTTTGACTTACCATTTTTATTTTCTCCCACTCAAATAAAATAATTAATTTATTTTATATATATTTCGAAATTCTATATTTAAATAAATAAATATATTTTCAAAAATTTAATAATTAATTCTAAATTAATTGTTCAACATCAACTATCATATAATTGTATATTTGAATCGAAGAATAAAATTCTTCTCAAATTTCTAAATTATAGTTTTACCATTGTATCAACTCTTACCTTGATATGGTGTTGATAGAGCTACCTTGTGGACCTATGGACCTATAATATCAAGCTTAAATAAATATTAGATTATTAATCAAAGCTCTTGGATTAAATAATCATATTTATTAATCTCATGATTACTCCACTATCAATATGAGATTGAACTCTTGATAATTATAGACATATATTTACAAAGTACTTTATGAAAGAATAAAGTGTCCATTGATATAATCATTACATACAACGTTAATTCTCTATTAATGGTTCATAATTAAAAGGGAATAAAATTATCGTTTTACATTTTTAACTATATCTAGTTCTCAATGTACCATTGACTTTACTAGTGAATGTTGTGTCACGATAAATTTGCGACGTGGGCGCTCATAACCGTTTTAGTTCCAAAAGTCAACCCAATAGAGAACCATTATTCAATCTATAATAAAGTATAGATTCCATATCTGTTAAACTATGTCCCTAGCCATATATATCATTGAGTCCCCAAAATAATTGTTCTTAGCCTAATCATTCTACCAAACCTTAACGTATGAATCAAAGGATTAGATGACATATGTAGGAGTTCATAGTAACCTCAGGATTAAGATCATCGTTTGATGTGTTTGATTAATACTATGAAATAGTATTTAAACAAGTATTAACAAATCACATCTGGTCTATATATCATTATATATAAAGTACCTTCACTAAAGTGTCCTACTACACTAGTGACCCGGATCTAGGTCACTTGCATTCATAATGCTAGTGAACCGTACTAGCAGTAATTAATCTAAAGATTTCATAACTTTATTTTACTGCGAACTGTTATAAGTTCATTATCTCAATCTCGATACTCTCATACCAATATGAGATTAAGACCACATAGATGAACTTTTAAATTTTATGATATTTACTTAATATTATAACCATAATATCGGACATAGTCTATATATAATAATTTAATTCAATTATTTATTTCATTTAAAACATTTATCAACTACAATTGCTTTATGGGCAATATTCCCAACACTAGACGCCGCGACAACGACGATTTCGACAAAGCATATCTTTACATTTAAAGAAGATGGCTACTGCAAGAAAATGCCTGCAATGGCGGTGAGAAGTCAAGCAAGCAGAAAACCTAGTTGTATTATCACTGAGAAAGGTGATGCTACAATTGAATTGGGCCAACACTATTTTAACCCTAAATGGCCATGAATTGGGCCAACACTATGATTTCAACATAGGTCATAATTCTTTTGCTCTAAATGGAGCCCAAAAATTTCATGGCCTAAAGCATAATCAATTAGATGGCTCCCCAATTTCTCTCGGCTGCCCATTTTTAAGGCCCAATTCCATGCATAAAATGCAACCAATAAACAACACCAAGCCCACCTTTCCAAGAGATAGACCCACAACTCTTGCTAATATGATGGTATTTGTCAAATAATGGTTTCATTTTGGGGAAATTACCACATTTTTTAGTGTTGATTTGGAAGAATAAATTGTTGATGAAAGCAAGAATGATCAAGATGCACTTATGGAAGATGTTGATATCATCAAAATTGAAGCGCCGCCAATTGAGAAAATATTTTTTGACAAACTAGTAGTGAAGCCAAAACTTGTGATTGACCAACTGGTTGATAATTTTGGAGCCTTCAAGACTAGAAAGGCAAGGCATCGACAATGGTGGATAGCTTGAAATTTCTTGTCATTTTGTTGGATTACTACTAGGATACCACTTTGGCTTTGGGATGAGATTCGAAGAGACTTTTCCATAGAGGTTTACCACTCTCACAAGTTCAACAATGGTGTTATTTGCTTCATTAGTTTGAGCTTCCTTCAATTCTTATGCTACCCTTTTGTGTGCCTCAATTTGAACTCGATGTCGAGTTCTTTCATAGAGAGGGTGAATGATGTAGTAAGAATAATCTAGAATATTATGAGGTGTCCTAATTCTAGAATGTATTAGGTTTATTAATTTGTCATTCTTTTTATTCAATTTATGTTGTCATATTTGTGAGGGTTATATAAATACCTAGCTTGTTTTTATTGTAAGGGAACTTTTGAGAATTGATATTTGAAATAGAGTTTTGAGAGTCTCTCATATTTGGGGTTTTCCCCTTGTTGCCATGGATTTGGCATGAGCTTTGCTCACCCCATGCGATTTGTTGCATCAGTATTGTTATCTCTAAACAGTGGCCTCTTCGGCAATCGAATATCCAAAATGCATTTCTCCATGGCTATCTTAATGGAGATGTCTATATGGCTCAACCCCAAGGTTTCCAAGACTCTACTCGGCCTAATTATGTTTGCAAGTTGAACAAATCTATCTATGGCTTTAAACAATCTCCAAGGGCCTGATTTTTGAAGCTTAGTTCGGTCTTAACAACTTGGGGTTTCTATGGTTCACGAGCTAATTCTTCAATGTTTGTTTACAATTCTTTTACTCATAGACTCATTGTCCTTGTGTATGTGGATGATATAGTTTTCCTTGGGTCTTCTTCCACTCTTATTCATGATTTGTTTTGTTACTTAAAGATTCACTTTGCTGTCAAAGATTTAGGCACTTTGCACTATTTTTTGGGCGTTGAAGTTAAACCCACTGCCACTGGATTACACTTGAGCCAAACGAAGCACATCAGGGATTTATTATCTCGAAGTGGAATGCTTGATTCTAAACCAGTATCCACACCATTGGCTTTGACCTTATTGTCTGTTCATGATGGCACACCTCTCTCAGATGCTACCCAATATCGCAGCATGCTTGGGGCTTTATAGTATTCCACCATGACAAGACCTGATATTTCTCATGTTGTGAATTTCCTTTTTCAATTTATGCATGCACCGACAGACTCTCACATGCTTGTTGTTAAATGAGTTCTACGATATCTGAAGAACGACTCATCTTGGTCTCTCTGTTCATGCCAATTCTGCCCATTCCTTGTACTGCTATATGGATGACGATTGGGCTTCTTTCTCGGATGATCGATGCAGCACTAGCACTTATTGCGCATTTCTTGGCCACAACTTGATCTCCTGATGTTCTTCTAAGTAGAAGGTCGTTTCTCGCTCAAGTACTGAATCTGAGTACCGAGCCCTTGTAAACGGAGTTACTGAATTGCCCTGGCTCCAGTCGCTCTTAGCTGATCTTCAACATTCTCTGTCCACTCCCCCTGTCTTGTACGGTGATAATATCAGTACCCTAAGTCTTGCTTCTCATCCAGCTATGCATAGTCGATCGAAGCATGTTGAGATTGATTTATATTTTCTTAGAGAATGGGTTGTTGCTAGTAATCTGGTGCTTGCTTCCACTTCTTCAGACTCGCAACTGGTAGATTGTTTCACAAAGTCGTTAGTTGCAGCTCGGTTTCAAGTTCTTTGAACCAAACTCAATGTCCTACCCTGGCCGCTGAGTTTTCTCAGGAATGTTAGGCAGTAGTTAATCTCTCATTAGCATTAATTATATTCTATTATTGGTTGCATTTCTGTTATTAGGCCCCTCTGATTTAGGGTCCAAATTTACTATTCTGCCTTCAATATAACATAATACACTACAAGAAATTCGGCATTTACCTACCAATATTTTACCTACATATATTTATTGGTAGCTAAAGAATTCTTTTACCTACGATTATATTTTCGTAGCGACTATCAGTAAGCGATTCCTTAAGAAAATGTGTGGGGCTATAAAATTTATTATTACCTACCATTAGTATTGGTAGGTATTAGATTTACCTACGATTATTTTTGGAGGGAAATGTTTTAACAATTCCCGCTTATTTTTCCCTCTCATTTTTACATAATTAAAAAAAAAAGTGATGTGGCTGCAAAAAAAGGTGATGTGGCTGCTGACATGTGATGAATATGGTGACTTGTCACTTGACGAATACATGTAGGCGTATCACTACGTGACACGTGGCACTAATAATATATTTTAAAAAATAAATTATAAAATTATATAAATTAAAATTTAATTAATATTTTTAATTTATTATATTTTTTATATAAACCTAAAATCTATCTAACCCTAACATTTATCTAACTCTCACTCTCTCATCTGTCATCTCTCTCACTCACAATCTTCTTCTCCATTTTCGAATCCCTCCATTTTTGACTCCCTCTCACCAGATCTCTCATTTGTCGCCTCCCTTACTCACGACCTCTTCTCCATTTTCGGACTCCCTCTCAACATCTCTCTCCCATTTTCAGACCACTCTCCATGGTCGACTGGAATTTTTGGACCTCTGTCCATGGTCATCGACGCTTGCTCTGAGCCACTGCCATTTTTCTTCAAATCTCCGAGCCGCCACACTCATCCTTCAAATCCCTGAGCCGCCACCATCGTTGTTCACTTCTCTGAGCCGCTGCCATTGTTGTTGAGTTATCTGAGCTGCCCCCATCGTTGTTGAGTTCTCTGAGCCGCCTCCATCTTTGTTGAGTTCTCTGAGTCGCCTCCATCTTTGTTGGTCAGTTCTCTTTGGGTAGTTTTTCATTTTCAAATTTGTGTAATTCCTTTGTAATTACTGTTGGTAATGTCTCTAATTTTTTGTTTAAGGTTTGATTTTGATTTCTTTAGAGGCTTTGATTATTTAGAATTAGGTGGATTGGCCTAGCTTTGAGATTTTTCTAGTGGCTATAAAATTTTTGGAAGTTTGATTGTTGGTGGCTTTGAGTTTCGGACAAATTGGCTTGGTGGCTTTGAGGTATAAATCTATGATTTTTTTTATTAAATCCCCACTGATTTGAAAGATTAATGATGATTCATTTTTTTTTAGGCTTTGTTATTTTTTTTTGTGAGGCTTTGTTATTGTTGTTCTGAGGCTTTGTGAATGTTATGCTTTGATGATTACTGTGTTTCGGGTGTATTTTGAGTCTGAGTTATTTCACTGTTATTTAGTTGTGATTTTGTTTAGAGTTTTTTAGTTATGTGCCCTTGTTGTAATATGGTTTATGTTTTCATTGTTATGCTTTGAGAAAATTATGTTTTGATGATTACTGTGTTTCAGGTCTGAGTTGTTTCACTGTTATTTAGCTGTGATTTTGTTGAGAGATTTTCAGTTATGTGTCATTGTTGTAATCTGGTTTATGTTTTCATTGTTATATTGTGGTTCATTTTTTTAATTGTCCTTAGTCTTTGAACTGTTATTTGTGTTGGGGTTTTGTTTATGCTCAAAGAGTTATGAATTGTCACTTGCAACACTTATTTGTTTTTCAGAAATGCTTTTTACCTTACTTTGTGTATATAAATCTGGTTTTTTGTTTCTGAATAAAATTTTGAACATTTATTTATACTTGTATAAATTTTGTATCTTTGTCTATTTAGTTAGTAATTTTTTAGGTACTTAGTTATTCATTTTGCTAGATTTTCCATTCTTATAAAAAAAAATTGGGAATTCAATTGGAAATCTTGTTAGAAAAAGCTTATACAGGATCTTTATTTATTTTCATGTATATCTAATATTAAACAAATTAATACGAGATAGCCTAAAACATGTTTCTAAAATTGAATTCAAAGAGAAACAAATAATATAATACTTACAGTATACGCAGCGGAATTAAAGAGTCATTCCTTCAGTTTCTCTAACTCTTGTATCCTCTCTGTCGCAAAGTATTATCAAGAAACTGAACCGATCTTCTATTTTCTTCACGATCTTCCAATGTATCCTTAGAACCACCTAGACTAGTGTGGGCAATTCTCAACACATGAGATAGATATAGAGAGAAGAAGAGAAAATAACAAAGTGGCTTAGAAAAGGACTTGTGTTTAGAGAGAATATAAAACTATCAGAAAATCTGACTTGTGACTTATCTGTCATCTCTGAAATCTTCTCTCTAAGCACTCCTTTTATAGACTCAATTAGGCCATTTAATTTAATTAAAAAATCATCAAAATAACAGTCATTTTGAAGCCCTAGGTCGAAATTATCATGGGCTATAGGCCCGTGAAATTTCCCATTTAATTATAAGCCCATTGGACTTAAAATCAAGGCCTGTATTATTTTCTATTGATTTAATTAATTAAATAATTATTTAAATCCTTTATTAAATTAATTATTTATAATTTGAACCTTGATTTAAATTTATTTATTAATTTAGATACCAATTTATCTTAATTAATAAATCTGCCATAATTTCTCTTTTTTTCTCAAAATTACACAACTCTGTGAAACTATCCAAAATTGACCTGGTCAACTTTGATAATTCTAATTGATAATTAAATCAATTAATTGAGACTATCTAGATGATTTTATCCAATGTACAATGGGGACCATGGGCCTATGAAATCAAGCTTCAATAAGTTATCATAAATCTAACAAATAAATTTACTAACTTATTAATTCCTCGTGACTCCACTATAGACTTGGAATTGCACTCTTGAATTCATAGAACGCTCTATAAGAAATATAGATACGCTATTAATTATCCATTGTTACAACCATAATTGTCACTCAATCCTCTATAGACGGTCTACAATGAGATAGGACTAAAATACCGTTTTACCCCTCATTGTATTTTATCCTTAAAACACTTAGTTCCTTGTAAATGATATTTCAATAAACTAATTTAATTACTGAAATGAGATCTCTATCATTTATCACCTTGAACCAAACTAAAAGGAAACCATCGTTTCACTTCTTCATCAGAAGCTATAGATGTTCATATCTATGATTAACACTCCCACTCAATTATACTACCGAGTTCCCAAGATGTAAGTATGGGCTAGTCCGTAGGGTAAGCTGGTAACGAACAAGTCAAAGAACTCAAATAATACAATCAGTTAGAATACTAACCACTCATAATTGAGATTGAATTGACCTATGGTCAAATATATGATATGACTAGAATAGATAATAACGGCATGTTTACTTATCTTATCAACTGTCAATATCGGTCATGCCCGATGTAACATATACATCCGATCTTATCTACTTTGCTAATTTTCTGGAAATATCATAACACTGTAATGTGTAAGTAGATCATATCGTCGATTGGAAAGTCAGTGTAAATCCGGTGCACTGACTAATCTTAGGACTAACTTATTTTGAACATATAATCATATTTATATTCCACTGTGATTACGTCACTATAAATAAGATTAGCTATATGCTCGGGATTTAATAGAAGTTTATATTAAACAAATAATCAATAAAACATGTGAGCAAAGTGATTGACCAAGTCAAAAAATGATTTCTATTCTTTTATTGATAATAAAATGAGATTACAAAGAATTTGGGTTTTAATTAGGGCATAAAACCCCAACAAATCTATCTGCCTTGTTTGCTATGTTCAAAATCTGCATCTTTTTTTGGATATGTCTTGATTTATATATTTTTTATCTGTCTTGTTTTAAAAAAAAAAATTGGCCAATGATGTTTAAAAATGATTATAATTGTTATGTTTGGTGATTATGTGGCTTCTTGTGCCCATATATATATATGTGTGTGTGTGTGTGTGTGTGTGTGTGTTGGTATACCAAGTCATGTAAGTGCCCTTAATAATTCATATTATATAAATTTCTGAAATTTTTGTGATGATCAAAGTGGGGATGTTTTATTTGTATTGACTTACTATAATGATGTAATATTGTATTAAGTTTTGAAGAATGAGAAGTATAAATATTCAGATTGTACAAAAGTTTGAATATTATCTTAAGCTTATTATTGAATATTTAGTAAGTTTATCTTTAATTGTCTCATGTTCCTCAAGTTTATCTTATCAATGAATATTGTTTGGCAATATATAAAAAATATTTTGGTAAAAAATTAGTTGGAAAGATAAAAAAGTTTGGTTATGAAATTTTTTTTCCAACAAGTGATAAACTTAATGTACTCATATTTTTTCTATTAAAAAAATTACTCATGAAGTAATCAAATAAAGCATTAATGTTTTATAATTTTTAATTTTTTCTCAATGATCAACTCATTTGACTTTAAAATGTAACTTCAAAATGGTAATTTTTAAAATGTTATTGAAATTAATAATTTATGACCCAATTTTTTTTTTATTTTTTAAAAGCATTCATCTTTAAAAATTCCAAATGAAATAAATAAATAAAATAAAGCGATTTTATTAATAAATTTAATTAAAAAAATAGTGTGCATAAGGGTAAATTTTAAATAAAGAGATTTTATTAATAAAATTTAGAAATTATTTCCCCATTTAGTAGCAAAATTTTATAATTTGTTTTATGAAATGTAAATCATAAAGTAATTTAAAATTTTGGTTTTATGATAAAATTTGAATCAATAAAATTAAGAAACTTTATGGTAAAATTTAAATAAAATGATTTATTTTATGATAAAAATTAAATTAATAAGATAAAGAAAATCGCATTTGGTAATAAAATTTTATAATTTATTTCATAAAATGCAAATTATAAATTTGTGTCAACTACATAATATGTTTCATAAAATTCAAACTTGTTAACTTTTTTTTAGTTATTGTTATTAGGAGGGTGTCCAAATACCAACAGAGTTAGATTTGTTATGGATCGTAGAGATGTTGCACCTTTAACTCTCTCAAGCGAGTTTGTTCAAATGAATATTGGCGGGGAAGTAAATGAAGATGAATTTATTGAACTTAAGAAAGATTTTGATGACGGAGATATCTTCTTTGATGGAGAAGTGATATGTTCTAGTGATAGTGAGAAGAAAATAATTTAGAAGAACAATTTGATGATGACACAAAATCTTAAAAAAATTGCTAGTTATAATTTTTTTTTATTTTACATGTATTCTATGCGTTCTATAAATGTAGTCTCTATATATGTATACTAATCTTTTTTTTATTTTATAAATTTTTTAGTTATCATGGCACCTGGACGTCGTACAACTCGTTCCATTGCCCATGCTCAACAACCTAGACAAGTTGATGAGTCTAATACTGCTAGGCAACAACCTTGTCGCCCTACTCGTTCCACCATTCATACTCAGCAGGCTAGTCAACAACTAGATGTCTATATCACTCGCTCTACTATTCATGTTCTACCACCTCGACCAAATGCCCCCACCACCCGCTCTACTACTTAGGGTGATCCACCTGAAGTTAGCATTCCCCCTATTCTTCAGAGTCAACAAGCTGCCTCCGCGGCTGACTCTGCCACTGAATATAATGTATCTCAAACACCATCTGGTATGTCTCATACATTTTACATTTGATTGTTTTAAAATTAGGATGAATTTAAACTTATATTTTTTTTTATATAGAATCAACTGGTCCTAGTAGTAGAAAAACACGTGGGCCTACTCGTGGGTACAAAACTACTAGTGATGCTAAGGCAACTCAAAGTGGGAAGGTACCTGTTGTATTTGAAGATGAGTGTCGTCAGCCTATTTGTGGAAATGCTGAGAAATTTAATAACGATATTGGATTTTTTGTTCGCAACCATGGCACATTTCATTACAAAGATTGAAGATTTGTCCCCGAGGATGTGAGAGCTCCATTACAACATTTTCTTGTGGAAGGTTTTATATTAATTTTTTTTCAGTTATAAATTAAACTAATATAAAAAAATGTATTAATTTTATTTTATATAATTGTAGGATTCATTTGATATTAACTTGCATGATGAGACCACTCTAAAATACATTGATGATCAAATGAGAAAAGCTTGGAAGAATTTCATGTACAAGTTACATGGATATTTCAAAGAAATTGGAGGAGAAGAAGATGTTCAAATAGCAAAGAGGAAACGACATCCTGATTTGAAGGATGATCGCCAACAAGATTAGGAGATGTTGTGTGATCATTGGTTTTCCAACAAATTTAAGGTAATTATTTATTTTCTTAAAATTATAATTTTATTTGTGTTAATAACTTTTCTTATTCTCTTTTTTAGGAAAGGTCATTGAAGAATACTACTAATCGTTCAAAGAGAAAGTTGTAGTCTAGAAATGGATCAGTTTCAACATCGCGACATCACATTAGAAGGGGAATGGTTTTAGCTTCTTCCACTGGCCAAATCGAGACTTGGCGTCTAAAACATTATGATGAGAAAAAGGGAATATGGACTGGACCAGATTTAGCAGAAATATATGTAAGTATAAATTTTAATTTTTGATTTTGTAACTTATTTATAATTATCATTACTAATTAGAAAATAAAATTAGTATATAGGATAAAATGATGGTGTTAAGGCTCAACACACTCCAGAAGAAATGTCTGATAAAGACATTATGGAGTGTATTATTTGACGCTCTTCTACACACTTGAAAGGTTGGGGTCGATCTTTTTCAAGTACAACTTCTACTTCCCAACACAATCCAACTGAGTCAAATAAGCCAACATATGATGAGCTAGCCCAACGCCTTGATGAAGCAAACAACCGACTTGATTCTACAAATGACCAACTAAGTATTGTTGTGGAAATACAAAGGAAAAACAATATGATGCCATCGCCTCCATCAGATCAATGCTCTGATGCAAATGTCGAAAATTCTCCCATCCCTTCAAGTCTAGAGGAACAAGATGATTCCTAGTTTTTTTTATGTTTTTAATTCAAAACTTTAAAGATAAATTATTATGGACATTTTATCTTTTATGTTTGTTTGTTTGAACATTTTAAAATGTATGTTTATTTTATTTTATAAAAGTTGTTTGTTTTTTAATTAATTTATCATCTATAAATAATTAATTTTTAAATATTTTTCAAAATAATAATTCAATACTACCTACCAATAAATTATATTATTGCCTACACATATTTAAGTGTAGGTAAATATCAGAACCTAATACATAGCCACGTGGCCAAATAAGCTATTGCCATATGTAATACCGACCAATAAATTAAATTATTGCCTACACATATTTAAGTGTAGGTAAATGTCCAAACCTAATACACTGCCACGTGGACCAATAAGCTATTGTCACGTGCCACATCATCTGCCACATCACCTGCCATGGTGGAAGACATGTCATTTTCCATGTCATCTTTCCTGATACATAATTACCACGTCATGTGCCACGTGGAGTGCCACATCATGTGCCACGTGGAGTGCCACATCATGTGCCACGTGGAGTGCCACATCACTTGCCACGTATAATGCCACGTCAAACACTAGGTCAATGATGCTGACTCATTTTTGTGGGGCCCACACGATTTTTACCTACCAATATACTAATCGTAGGTAATAATACATTTCTCTACTAACTATTACTTACCAATAGGTTATTGGTCAAAATTTGTAGGTAAAGGGATTTACCTACCAATGCACCATTTTTACCCACAAATAAAATGAGTAGGTAAATGCCGAATTTCTTGTAGTGATATTATAATTCTTTTTAGATTGAGGAATAAAATTACATTTCACAATTTTTCTCCCAAACACATATTCTTAAATGAATTGATAAATTTTTGTTCTCTATATTTACAAAAAACAAAGCTACCTTCCATTTACTTTTTACCATACATAAAAGTATGATTAGTAATCATGAGAATGTTCATGAAATTTTTATTTTTTCATATTTAGTAAAGAGGAAAGAAAAAAAAATATGAGAGAGACAAAAATTAGGAGTGACAAAAAAAATAATTGAGAATTTACTCATTTGGTATCCTGTGTTTTTGTAAAGTATCGTTTTGGTACCATGTTTTTTCAACAAGGCTCATATTGTACCTTGTACTTTAAAATCATACATATTTGGTACCCTAGACTCAGATTTGATAAAAAAAATTTATTAATATGATCAAACTGACATCAGTTATATATAATTAAG
Source organism: Humulus lupulus (assembly GCF_963169125.1). NCBI lineage: Eukaryota > Viridiplantae > Streptophyta > Magnoliopsida > Rosales > Cannabaceae > Humulus > Humulus lupulus. Next base: position 33,162,772 of record NC_084796.1, on the reverse strand, counting down.
TAACTAAATTTGAATTTGGAACTCATATAATTGAGAGAAGTTTGATTAAATTGGTAAAATATTAATAATTACATTTGAGTTTAGGGTACAAATATGTACGATTTCAAAATACAGGGTACCAAATGAACATTATTGTAAACACGATACCAAAACGATACTTTACAAAAATACAGGGTACCAAATGGTTACCTGTCCAAGAAAGTATACTTTATTTTATTTATTTTGTCATAATTATATAGAGCATATCTTTTTCTTTTTCTTTTTCTTTTTTGGATAATACTCTATAGAGCCCATCCAAGGAGACGCCAAAGCACTATCTCTAGTACTCCAAAGTACGGGTGCACATCTGGACCCGACAACTCGAAGGACTCGCTCGACCCACACCCGAAAAACCCAAAAAAAAATGATGGAACCCGTCTGCTCGGGTCAGTTCGGGTTCGAGTGGCCTAATTTCCTTGCTTCAAGTTCGGGTTCGACCGAGAATTTTTTTTCAGTTTTTTACTTTTTTAGATTAAAATTTTTTTAAAAAAACCCTAAAATTAAAAATTTAGAATCCCTATCCTAACCCCAAAACCAACCCGACCCCCCCCCCCCCTACCCCTCTTCCTTCTTCTTCTCCCTCTCTCTGTCAGCTCTTTCCCTCATTAACGCCACCACCCACCTACCCACCTAACAGACCACCAGTCACAACCACTTCTTCTCTTCTCCAAGACCGAGGAACACCCACCACCGCCACCACAACCCTTCTCTTATCCCCTCTCACTCTCTCCTTCTCAGTCCTCCTCCCACTCCTGGGTCCTCAGTTCGGTGGCTTGGTGTTGTAGGCGGCGGCATCAACTCCATCAAACTGCGGCAACGTCGGCAAGGCAAAGGAAGGAAAGAGGCAAGCACTTTGGGTTGGCGTCTACAAGCAGAGCAAACACAAGAGATACATTTTTTTAGTTATATTTTAAATGTATATATATTATATTATATTATATATTAATATTATAAATTTGTGATATGATGATTATGATGAATATAATGTTTGGCTTGCATTTGGTAAATTTTTAATTTTAATTTTAATATAGGATTTTGACTTTTGGTTAATATAAACTTAAAATTGCAGTGAGAATTGGAGGTAAAATTGATATTAGTTAGTTTAATGGATATTGGATTTTGATATTTGGAATTTTGGATTGATTTGCTTGATTGTATATGTGGTTTGGTGTGTTTAATGGATATCTGATTGCTTTTAGATTAGTTGTATATGTAAAATTAAAATTGTTATTAGTTATTGGATATTTAGAATTTTGGATTGCTCTGCTTGATTGTATATGTGCTTTCTGGACTTTGATTTTATGGACTTTTTATTTTTAATAGTTTTGTAACTTTTGTTAAGGACTTTTGATTTGGAGTTTTGGACTATGGACTTTTAAATTTTAATTAAGGACTTTGGAAATTGTGAATTTTTTATTTTTGGTTAGAGTTGGATGTTAGCTTTATATTTGTGAATTATGATTTGTGAGTGAACTTGCAACTTGATAAATTAAATTTTTTCTAAGTAGTAAGTTTTATGTTAAGTTACTAAGAAGTATATTTTTAAAAGTTGACAAAAATAAATAATTAAACCAAATTGTAAAGATATATTTAAAATTATAATTTTTTTAAGAAAAAAATGGTAATAAAAAAATAAAATAAGCAATGCCAACCTGACCCGACCCGGACCCAAACACAATCGACCCTATTACGGGCGAGTTCGGTATTTATTTTCCCCGCCCAAACCCAACTACACCCAAACCCGACCACCCCAGCTCGATCCGGCCCGAACACGACGAAACCCAAGCCCAATTTCGGGCAAGTTCGGTAAGCGATTTTCCCACCTGAAACCCGAACTTGACCAACCTGAACCCGAAAAACCCGTCCAATGTGCAGCCCTACTTCAAAGAAATATGAATATAAAATTTGTATGTAAAAATAATTTTATAATTTCATACTAATTTGTAGTGCACCAAATTTTTTTTTTAGATTATTTAAATTTTTGTGATTTATTTGATTTAAATGTTAAGTGTGATGAATTGTTTTATTTAAGTGTTGTTATTTTATTTGGTTGATTATTTGTTTTATTTGATTGTGTGTTATTTTATTTAATTGTTAGAAATGTTTTGGTTAATTAATTTAATAAGTGAATAATTGTGTAACATGTTATTTTACTATTAGTGTTACATTTTAATTAAGTGTGACAATTGAGGTAATTATGTGAGCTATGGTGGAATGCACTAAGGTGCATGGTAGATAGTAATGCACCCTAGTGATTTAGTGTGTGCTAGTGCATGGTAGCATGGTGCACATGTGTAGATTTTCTACACATTTTATGTTTCCTTATTTTAGATTTTATTTGGGTTAATTTATTAAAAAAAAAGGGAAATAGGGAGTTGGGCGTGTGACCTAGTGGGAAAGGAATAATTTCCTTAAGATGGTAAAAATAAAAAATTTAAGACCATAATCATTTTGGGGATAGGCATGATCATATTTTTATTCCTTTATATCTTTTTAAAATAAAGAGAAATTAAGAAAAATAAAAGGGAAATGGAAACTTACCTTATTGTGTTAGGGGAGACTTTATGGGAGGATTTGTGATAAAGAGGCTATGAAAGGAGAGAAGAGCCTTTGCTCTTGTGTGTGTGGCTGCCGTGACCTAGAGAGAGAGGGAGAGAGAGTGGCGTGTAGAGAGAGAGAGAGAGAGGAAGAAAGAAAGAAAGGAAGAAGGAAGGAGAAGGTGAAGAGGAACCCCCTAGAGTATGTCTTCTTGTTTTCTCTTTTGCATAATCTCTTTATTTTATAATATGTTATTGATTTGTGTTATTTTCTTGTGTGTGTTTGGGTTCTTCCTTCTCCTCATGGTGGCTTTCCCATAAAAACCCTAGGCTTGAACAAGGGTGTGGAGTTTGGGTATTGATCTTTTGTGTTCTTGATTTTACAATCAAGAGAGGTAATGGCCTTTTCTTAGCCCTTATATTGTTTTTGGTGGGTTGTATATGAGGTTTTGTTAATGGTGCTAATGGTTGATTTTGGTAGGATTGATGTATAGGATTTGGATTTTGTGAGAGTATGATTTGTGTTTAAGGGTTGTGATGTTGATTTTGCTATGCATAAAAATTGTAATAATCTATGAGTGCATGTTTGGTGATTTCGGCCTAGGTACACCCAAGGGTGTTCTTGATATGTTGTGTGATTTACAATATATTAGATCCATGTTTTAGGACCTATGTTATATGGGTAAGAGAATAAATGGCAATCTTGATATCTTGATCATGAAATTTTGTTAGATGCATGTTATATTTTGAATGATTAAATTATAAGATGCATGAAAATAATGATAGAAACATGTTAGGTTAATATAAGGCATATGTGAATATGATGCTTATAAATTACTATATGTTATTTTATTGATAGTGTTTTGTTGGTTTCATGGAATTGCAACAAATGGTTTTTAAAAGGATTCATGTGAATATGTTAGTGATATTAGAATCATGCATATTATAAGAGTATAATAAGATTTTAAGCATGTATGATTTTATGTAATTTTTGAGACAAAAGTTGAGTTTTATAAAGAATTAAGCTTGCTGTTTTTTTTTTTTGTAAATAATTGGGTAAAAGTTGATAAAAAAGATGAGTTGCATGCATAAATAATGTTCTTGATGAATATGTTAATTTTTATGAAATTAAAAGAGGATTTTAAGTCTCATGTTATGATATTTTACTCAATTAATTTCCTACAGAATTTTAATTGAATTTTGGGAAAATATGGGTTTATAAACTTGAATATAGTGATTTTTAATGATAATAATAGTTGCTGGAATTTTGTAATAAAATATTAAGTAAGTTTCACTAAAAATAAATTTGATTAATTTTTGGAATAAATTATTTTTCATAAGTTATGGTAATATTGAAAAATGATATTTTAATGGTATAAATGCATATTTTGATAAATAATGATTTTCATTTATTATGATTAAGAAAAATATTTAGACTCTATTTATTTGTGATTTTTGAATAAAATAAATGGTGGCTGAAAGTTTGTTTTAAAAAGGCTAACAATTGTTATTAAATTGTCACATATGGATTTTTGCTACTTAAAAACTAAGTCTTAAGTAATTTAAATCAAAATGTATTATTCCACACTTAAAATATATTTTTCACATCATTTTTGTAACACTGATAAAATATATTTTTCTAAAGAAACATATTAAAATAGGTATTTTAATTAAATCCAAGCTTGTTGGGTAATTCTTGGTAAATTAATATTTATTTAATGAAAATGTCACATATTTTATTTTGAGCTAAAATAAAATAAATTTATAAAATAAAATAAAGTTTTTGAGAAATTTAATCAACTTAGAAATTTTAAGAAAAATAAAGCGTGTAATATGTCTATTGATTTTAAAATAATAAAAGAAATGTAGAATTATCGTTTTTGAAAACGTTTTTATTACGCAACATTCTCACGTATGCATGTTACATGCAAATCAACTTTTACGTCCAAAATCATGATTATTATTCACTATGTGATTTTTATAAAACAATCATGTTAGTAAAATGGATAGAACGAGCATTATTCTTTTTAGCGATAATGGCATGTTTAGTGTAACTGTTATCATGAGTGCATGGCCCATGCACACATGAGTTGTATGAAAGGGAAAAATAGTAATTTTATGAACCTAAGAAACGTTATTTTGATTATGATATAGGCTCGTTGAAAGATTGTGAAATTCTTAGCTTGGACCTGAGGTAAGGAAGTTAGATAGATTTTATGATTTTATGCTATGAATGGTAAGGCTGTTATATGAATGAACTGTTATGAAATTATGAATGCCTTAATGTGATGATCTGTTGAATGTGATATGTGTATGGATGTTAGATACATCAAACAGAATATGATGTTAGATACATCAAACAGATTTCGATGTTAGATACATCGAACGAGTTACTAAGGACATTGAGACGTGACTCCTAGGGCGGACGCGCCGAGGTTATTCAAGGACCAGTGATCTCTTGTTTACCTCATAGGGTGACATGGACAACTAGCGTTCCATGCTCATCATGTATGCTGTATGTTTGTGATATGATGATATGTCACATTTATGTTATGATATGATGATATGTCACATTTATGTTATGATATGATGATATGTCACATTTATGTTATGATATGATGAAACGTTACGTTTATGTTATGATGTGATAAAATGTTACGATTATGTTATGATATACCATGATGTTTTAGATGAACGTTAGTGTTTGGTTGTTTGTTGTTTTCTTATTTGCTTGTACTTCCTTACTAGGCTTTTAGCTCACCCCCCTTACTTTCCTTCCAGGTAGCAAATAGGTTTTCTCTATGGCACGCGTGGTGCCGTGAGGAGTTCTTTCATCATGGGGTGTATGGCGTGGGGCAATCCTATGGACGATAAAACGATCAACGTAGAATGCCATTTAAATTATGTTTTGTTTTTAAGAGACTTTCCTAAATTATCAGTGGGACTCTGTTATTTAACTTAATTGGTTTTTCTTTGAACTTTGCATAAAAACCTATGCTTTATTTTAAACTTATGGCGCCAACTTGCATGATTTTAAATAAGTCCCCCTGAGACCTTTAATAATGGATGGTATTCTTTTATAAATTATGTTATGCGAATGTTTTGTAAGTATTAGTTTACGGCGTTCTTTACATAATTTGAATCTATAAAACCTATCTACTTTAGAGAAAGAAACAAAAAAAAATAGTGAGCATCACTATATATTTCTTTTGTTTATTTTTCTCTTTCTCAACTTTTATATCCTACCAAATAATTTACATAATTACAATATATTTTTCTCTATTATACTTTCTTTTCTCAATCTTTTCTTTTCTACCAAAGAAAGGTTTAGGCTCAATTTAGTAAAGCTTTGAGAAAAGTTAAAAGCTACTTCTTAAGAAAAATTGAATAATAGCCTATTAGAGAATTTATTCCTTAGCTAAAATTAAAATAGAGATATTTGCGACATAAGTAACTAATGTTTGAGGTTTGTAACCGGCATAGAACCAATCTTTTTTTTAGCGAGTAAGTACCCAAAATCCGTAAAATAATAATTTTGTCAGTCTTTGTCCATTCTATTTCGTTAGGTGATGACTGGGCCAACACGTGCCACTTCATGATTGGTCCAGTTCATAAATATGTATAAAAATTAACGTAAATTGGTTTTTAATTAGAAAAATTAATTAAAAAGTTTTTTAAAATATAAAATAAGAATATTTTTTGAGAAATAAATTATTAAAATCAGAATTAATTCAAATAAAAAGAAAGAAAAAAATTATAACCCCCACCCCAAAAAAAATAAAACAGAAAAACATAAACTAAACACTAAAATTAAAATCGTGTTCTATCCCTTATCATCATCATTATCATTATACCATAATCAAAATCAGATAAAACAAAATTTTCAAAACTCCCAAAACTTTCATTCTAGCAACATCCCAACAACAAAATTAGAAAGATTCAAATAATCAAATACAAATTCTTTCCTCAAATTAAACACACTTTTATGTTCTTCACGAAGAACTGAAAAATGCCACATAAACACTCAAAACCTGTTCTATCAAACCCATCAATGAACCTAGATTGAATATCAATCCCAAATCCATATTCAATTAAAAAACCAAGATTGAACTAACTCAAAAACATCAAACAATTGAACAAACATATATATATTCAAGTAGATTATCAAACCCAGATCTAAAAAAAAATCAACACCTGTCTATGGACGGATGGAAAGAAGCTACCATGGCTGCCATCTACCAATTACACAAGAACAAAAAAAAAGCTACAAATCTGAAGCTGACCCATCTCCTCCTAAGCCCACGGACAGATAAAAAAAGCTACCATGGTTGTCGATCTACCAATTACAGAAGAAGAAGAAAAAAAAAAGCAGACCCATCTCCCCATGAGGCCATAAACGTATGGAAATAAGCTACAGATTTTGACTTCGACGGTGGCTGGAGAAGCTGCAAATCTTGACTTCGATGGAGATTTGCTCTGTCAAGGACGACACCTCCATAGAGTCACAAATCCCGCCATGCGAAGAGCTCCCACATGCGTCTTCCTTCACTGTCCGACATCGTCCATGGCTACAACAAAAATATAGGAAGAATGACGAACCAAATAGTAGGAAGAAAAAATCGTTTGGATAATTTTGGTTTGTGTTTCTATTTCATTTTTTAGTTTTGGCCGAATGTTAGATTAATTTTTTGTTATATTTAAATTAAGTTTTTATTTTTCTAAAATAGATTTTATATGTTTAAATTTTAAAATATTTTTTAATTAATTTTTCTAATTAAAACTAATTTACGTTAATTTTTTAAAATATTTATGAACTAGACCAATCACGAAGTAACACGTTTTGGTACAGTCAGCACCTAACGAAATGGAATAGGCATAGACTAACGGAATTATTATTTTACTGACATTTGGTACTTTACCCACTAAAAAAAGATTGGGTCTATGTTGGTTACAAACCCCAAATATTGGGTAGTTTTGTCGCAAATATCCCTTTAAAATATAAAACTGACACAATCTAAATAGGGATGAAAATGGGGTCCAAATTGGAAGAAATCCCTCCCCCACCTCCATTTACCTTACGTTTGGCAGAGGAAAAAGTGAGAATAAATAAAATAGAGGAGAGAAAAGTAAAAAGAAAAAATAAAAAGAGTTGTTTGGTGGGAATGAGAAATGGAGAGAAGAGATTAAGTAAGAAGAAAAATATGGAGTGGGATCCACACAAAAATTTCCATTCCAATTTAGAAAGAAAAATGGAGAGAAAAACATTGTACAAATAAATAAAAGTTTAAAGACTAAAATATTTGTACAAAAAAATATATATTATATTAATAACTTTAAGGATAATATAGTAATTTTACAATATACCAATTTTCTCTCCTTCTTGCCTACCAAACAATTAGGAAAGAAATATATTTTCATTTCTTTATTTCTAATTTTCTATTCTCTCATATTTTCTTTATCTCCTATCTTCTTTCCTTGGTACCAAACATAGGGTTAAACTCTTAGTCCCCATCCTTACCCCACCTAATCCCTAACGGTTGCGGTTGCGGTGACAATGATTCCCCAATGGGGACCTATTTCTGTAAAATAAAATTATTTAAAACTAAAACTAAAACAGCACTATAAATACATATTAATAACAAAATCACAATTTTAAAACATAATATGTATAAATATATGTAATTTATGAAAATAAAAACAACATAAAATATTTATTGCGATATGAATACATAAAATAAAATAAAAATTCTAAATGGGGACAAGGCGGGGAGTGCCACCCCAATCCCCGCTTCGTCCTGCATCACAATGAAAAATGCTCCTCAGTTTTCGTCTCATTCCTCATTTAGACAAGGAATCCCCAACCCAGTCCCCATAAAAAAAAAATTCATCCCTAAATCTAACTTCAAATTTTATTTTTTTGGGAAAATTACACCATAACACATTTTTTGTAAAATATCAACATATTTATGACAAAATAATTATTTTTTATATATAACAACTTTTATATTTTATTATACCTATTTTTACTTAAAAATTAGTACAGTGCATTTAATTTGATTTTTAGTAACTTCCATTTTAATAAAATGCAATTTCTCCTTATACATATTCAAATATTAAAAAAAAAATGCTTATATACATATATTCCCTAGTTTTTAATTACATGCACTTTTCTCTTTCCTTCATTTCTTCATTTCCTTTTTCTTTTATTTTCTTAAAAAAAAAATATCTTAAGCACTCTCAAAGTTGGTAGTGAGGACTAGAGGAGCCTTGATTATTGTGCTCGCTTCCATTTTGCTTCCTGTTGACAAGTTGTTATGGCAAGTTCCAATGGTGTATTCTCAAACAGCGTTTAGATTGCTCTGAGTACAATGTGTTTTCTCTTTAAAAGACGGAACCATTTACAATGAGACTTCCAACTCTATTTATAGAGACTGAGGTAATTAATATTAATCATTCGCAATTAATATATATTCCTCCCGTTATTAGGGAATTAATACCAATTCAATGCATTGGGCTGCATTGAATAGAGACAACAGCCCAAGCGAAATTTGCAGGGCACTGCGTAAAGGTACCTAATTTATGGGGAACATGCCCCAGGTACTGTCAGGGCGTGCTGCATGCATCTCCATGTCAGGTGACGTAGTGGGAGTGCGAATTGTCAAGTCGTACACTCGACAACATTGTAGGAAGATCACCAAAAAGGTTGTCAAACAATCATCTGGCGCTGCAAACCTGCACTGGCTGACATCTGGCACCTATCATAGGTCTGAGAACTAGAACCTCAGACCTGGGGGAATGACTAAGGGAGGATTCACCGTCGTAGTTCCCTCACCCGGATAACCTATGTCTCTGAGGGCAAACCTCGGAGGATAAGAACAGGCGACCTCACCTAGAAGGACATTCCCCCCGAATAGAGGCCTCAGGGGGCAACAAACCTTGAAGATGTCTACGAGAGCCCGACCCAATCATTATGATTTGACACGTGTCAGAGGTGAAAATACGGACAACATTTTCCCCCCAAGTCTCTACTCGCCCTCGTACAGTGGAAACTTAAATTAAGAGGAGCGATTTGAAAAAATGGAGGGAAAAATGTTCGGGCTTTCCTCGGACACCACTCTGAAAATCCACCTACGTGTCAACGCCCCATTACTGAACCCGTCAATATGTGCAATTAATTAGGGGTCAACTTCGTGATCCCAAACAACCACTCTACACTCGAGGCGTCTTTTCCCAAAGAAGCAATTATTACAATCATTGCCTTCTGAACCCCGACCATTGGATTACCTCCGTGATCACACCAGGGGAATCAATCCAACGATTGTGGGGAAGTTTCTTCCCTCCTAAGTTTTACATGGTATAAAACTCTGAAAAACCACCTTTTTAGTTTTATACGGTAACCATTCGAAAAGTCAAAACCCTCAGAGAAACCTCTCTTCTCTTTTGCCCTTTTCTCCAACCATTTTTTCTGAAGCTCTGAATGAATGACGTGAATTGTCCTACTTCTGGGCAGACGGTAAACAATATTTCAGGGTTAGGACTCGCCTCAATACCTTCCTTCGTTTCATCTCGGGTAAGTGCCTTGTCCCGGACTCCATTTTGTTTTTTGTTTTTGTGTATGCAAGAGATTTTTTAGATATATTGTAATTCCCCAAAATCCTTAATGTGGTTTAATGGTTGAATTAGTAGGCTAGGAGGGCCATAATTGTTTTATTATGACATTAAACTATTATATGCATATTTATGTGAATTATATTATAATATGATGTTAAATGCATGCATGTGGGTCCACATTTCATCACAGGGGTATTTTGGTAATTGGGCCCGTTAAGGGCGTAATTGTATATTTGTATGCATGTTGGTGGTCTATTGTTGTGGCCACATTATAATGTGGATTTGTTTGAGTTATTCGACATGAAACGATCTTTGAGTATAAATTGGTGGTTTAGTCATAACGGGATTAAGTTCGAGGCTCGGGGTGAGCCTCGGGATATTTTGGTGATTAGAGCGTTGCTGGGAATTAAAGGGTAACGAGATATGAATTATTGGTATTTGAGAATATCGAGAATAATGGTAATTGGAAGGTGTTAATTATGATTAATGAAATAGGTGGAAAATGGCGGTTTTACCATTGGGAGTCTTTAGAAATCTTTAAATAACCTAGGGGCAAAATAGTCTTTTCACCCTTAAGATATATATCAAGCATGTACACTGTCGAAGCTTACCCAAAACAGAGCTTCCTCATCTCTTCTCACGATCATCATCCTCCTCATTTCTCCTTTGGAATTTTTGACCCCAATTTGAAGAACCAAGCTAGGGAATCAAAGTTTGGAGCTTAGGACTTTAGTTCATCCATTGAAGAGGTCTCAAATCCAGCTTGAGGTAAGAATTCATCCATGAACTTTAGCTATACTCTGTTTTTCTTATGATTTTTCAGTTGAGGAATTTGAAGTGTCTAGTTGGGAATCAATGGAAGGTTTTGAGGAAGATTAGTTGGGTTTTGATGAGGTTAGGGTATAGATGAAGTTTTGGGGTTAAAGGGCATGTGTTGGGTGATGTTTGGGGCTGGTTTGAAGACCTGGTTTCCAGGGGAAATCACAGGGGAGGAAACCAGACAAATCAGGTCTTGCAGGTGGCACCCCAGCGCTAGGCAGAGTAGAGAGCTGGGTCTCTCTGACTTAAGGCAACGCCCCAGCGCTACCTAGCAGTGCCCTAGCGCTAGGTCAGCTTTAGCAAGTCCTATTTTTAGGGCTCGGGATGACTTTGGGGGCTTGGAGATTGATTCATTTACCCCGTTTGGGTGGATTGGGTGTTCCGAGAGTGCGGGATTGAGCCCGGGAGTGAGGTTTTAGATTGTGAACCTTTTATTAATTTACTTTATTAATGGATTCCAATTGGTTATGACTAGGTGACCGCTAAGGAACTAAAAGACAAATCATTCTCAAGGGTCGTTCTTTTACTAATTCTTGCTCGAACCCGAGGTAAGAAAACTGCACCTTATATGTGACATGCATGGTTATTATTGAGGCATGTTGAGTGCTTAAATGTGGACATTGATTGCATATCAAATGCTTAGAAAATCTTGCTCACTTGTGAATGGCACTGACTTATTAGTCAGAATCGGCAATGGTGTCGGTATTAACTGTGAAGTTGTGACTTACTAGTCAAGTTCAGCAGTAGTACCGAGCACTGGTCGTATGGCATTGACGTATGAGTCAAGGACGGTCTTAGCATGTTTAATGCAAGCCGATAAAGATTAGAACTAATCGACATCTGCATTGAATGACTCATCATGAGCATTAATGCTGGACCGACCCCAAGTCCGATGAAAACTAAAAGCGCTTGCCTAGTTTTATGGCTAGTTACTTAGAGCCAGGGCCAGAAGGCCCAGGTGATCCTATCGTCACATGGCTAAGGGTATGGAACCCACAGTTGTGACTCTATGGTCACTCATTTGGTTTACATGGGTGACTCACTCATCAGTCACATATCCTATTAAATCTAGTGACTCGATCACTTAACCTATCTAATAACACCTAGATGCATGTTTTAACCAAAGAACTCGATTAACGAGTTAAGCACGGTTTAAAGTTCACTATAACTGTCTTAGGGTAACCAGGGCATTACATATATGCTTAGGAATGTCGGTGGTATATCGTTTGAGAGTCTGTCTCTGACTTTCACAAGTCATTTTAGGCACATTTCGATATTAGGGACGTTCAAAATGGCCCTAAAAAAATTTCATGTCAATTTCGTGTTTCTGGGCCTGTGACCAGAATTTGAGGAATTCCCAGATTCTTGTAGGTTCTTCCCCTCCGGTCCGTATTTAGGCGCCGAGGATAACCCGCTTTTATAAAACCTCTCTTTCTCCCCGAGCAGTATCCCTAGGGTCATCCGTGCTTTGGCCATTTTTTCTTCGGTCAGAATACTAATTTCATGGTTTTTGTCTCCGATGTCCGAGGAACTCCGACAACTACACGAACACGGGTTTTGTCTCTTTGACCGGCAGATTTCTGATATGGCTTAAGGACAAGGTGCCTCCGAAAACAATGCAAGGAAAGAATCCCAAGAATCAGCCGAGGAGCTAGTCATTGATCCTGACAATTAAGTGATTGAGAGGCCCAAAGCGCTCGAAGATAGGGAGCTAACTGTGGAGGAAGTTAACAGGGCTCCGCTTCCACACCCTACACAAACGTATGACAGTGATGGGTTCGAAGCAGAGGACTAGCATACCCTTCTTTGATATCCCGATGCCCTGGAAGCCATCATGAATCACTATTCGGTCAAGGACAAGTGTCATATATAACTTTTCCGTGAGTCCAAAAGAGCGCATCATAGCGTTAACGGCTTAAGTGCCTGGAGTCAGGCCCACCTAATGGTTGGGGCTACCCTACCCCTCAAACAATACTTTGTGAAATTTTAAAAGTTCTTGGGGATAGCCCCTTTCCAACTTTCCCCCAATGCTTACAAGGTGCTTGCGGGGATGTGCATTTTATATTGGAAGATGAAATGGCCCGAGCCTTCCCCGGCGAAGATCCTTTATTTCTACAGCTTCCGCACAACCCTAAGGAAGAAGAAGCCCAGCCGAGATGGGTACTATGCTTTGGTGAAGTATGCAACCTCATCTCTCGACTACAAGGCTCCTCACCATAATGAGAATCATTCTCGGGACTATAAGGACGCCTTCTTCTTCACGAACGACTTCCCAACTCACAACAATCCGACCCTGATTCTTGACTTCGCCAGGGTTGGTGAGTATCTTCCCGACCATGTTATCTTTCACATTATTAGGGCTTTTTTGTGTTTGATACTTAGTCAATTCTTTTGAATAGGTCCTTTCTTCCGAACCCACTATGTCCAACTCTTTGAGGACCATCTCCAAGCGATGAAGCATCTTTCCGACCGAGATCTGGAGCTTAGCGTCCTGGTGATAGAGGCCAACCTCATCAAGTCAAAGCGACCCAGCATGGATCAAAGAATCAGCAATCCGCAGCTAACTAAGTATCATCTATACAAGAAGTCTCGAGAGTTGGTGTCCCATCATATCAATTATATTGACGGACTAGCTCGGAGGATCTTACAGAAGTGGCTTGCCGAGGAAAGGCTGGCGAATGCGCGCGTTGTGGAAGAGGCCCGAGAAGCACAAGAGGATCGGGATCTTGAGGAAGAGCTTCAGACAGGGATGGAAGCCTCTCATCTTGCCTCAGGTAAATCACCTCTCACCCTAAATTATGCTTCCCGAGTAAGTGATAGGATAAGTCCCAAGCACGTTTGGCCTTCTCCAGCCCTCCTCTATTGTGGTCAGATTTCACATCGGCCTTGGACTAGGAAATAATTCCAAGATTACCTAGTTTTAATAGATGTGTATCTCCACCGCTCGAGGAGAGAGTCAACTCCTCAGGGCTTTGTACCTCTAGACCGAGCGACGTCTTTCAACTCGAACTGGTTTTGCCAATATGGCACCAACATGAGGTCAAAAATAGGATAAGACACCCTCACTGTCTGCACCGAGGCTTAACTCACGGTGTACCTCTGAGTAGCTTATGTTATTGCATTACCCTATTGTGGAGAATGTGAACTAATTGTTTAATTTATTCATGCAGCTCACATGGGATTGGCAGACATTGCCTAGTCTGCCTTAAGGCTAGGAGCGCCCACAAGCTCTTCAGCGGGAGATGGATCATCACGTCCTCGGGAGCAACCAAAACCCTCTCCTCTGGCCAAGAGGCAAAGAATCCCCACTCCCCCTAAGGAGATTTCTGCGGCCGACTTGCCCCTGATCATGGAGATACCTTCCTCACCCGGGTCAGAAGAGGCGATCCAAGAGTCAGGGAAAGAGGCGGTCCAAAAAAGGGTCCATGGATCAGTTCAAGACTCAGAGCAAGAGGCGGTGTCACCCTATATCTGTCTTTTGGTATATCTCGAGAAATATGAAGGGGCCTTGCTGGAGCAATAAGAGAAGATGCTTCGACATTTTGAAGCAAGGTTGGATGAAGGTAACAAGGCCCTGCACGAGACAGCCGAGGCCCTTCGCCAACTTAAGCCACTCCAAGAGAGGCCAACCGTTCCTCCAATAGGTCAGGCCGAGCTGGAGACTTTGTTCTTCGCCAAGCTAGGGGAGATCGTTGCCCCTCTCGTCGCCGAGCTCCTTCAGGGGGTCAGCTCCACTATGTGCGAGTTGACCGCCCGAAGCTTCTTCCAACTAGGCAAAAGTAACGAGGCTTCTCTCGTGGCCTCATGTCGATACACTTCTGTCTGAGTAAGTTATTCATCCTCACATTTGAATTCAATTCGGTAAGGCTTTATTAGGCTAACCTTTTCCTTCTTTTATTTTTTCTTTTTGCAGTTTGCCTTGGCCTGCCAATGCCTGGGAGACATCATGATGGAGAACTTGTATGAACTCTAGAGGTCCCAGGATGAAATAGCCTCCCTCAAGGATAAAATCCAAGGCGCTTGAGAAGAGCTTGCCCGGGCCAAGGCTGCCCTCGAAGCCGAGCGAAAACGCTCTCGGGAGCTTGAAGAAGTTGTCCAGAAGGCCACCGAGGACATGCAGCAGGCCAAAGAGGAGATGAAAATGGTTGCTGAGAGTATTCACCGAGCCCAGGAGGAGGATAAGAAGGCCACAGCTGAGGTCGCCCAAGTGGTCCTTGAAAACTCCCAACTTCAGGAGCAGGCAAAGGAGGCCATCGAACGAGTTGAGCTAAGGGAGAGAAAAGCCCTCCAAGCCATGGAGATGAACAGGTCCTCTCAGTGTCGGATGGAGAGGCTGGAAAAAGAAATCAAGACAACCGCAGAGGATGCCTTCTATGTGGCCTGGTATCACAATCAAGATATGAGATTGGATTTCATAGGAGAGCCCGAGAAGTATAGACTCCTCTTTGAAGAGCATCTCCGAGCAACCCAAGCTACAGAAGTGACTCTAGCTGTCGAGGTGGTCCAAGTGGCTAGAACGGTCGAGGCGACCCCGTCTACCGAGGCCACTAAGCCAACTAAGGCGACTCCAGCTACTGAAATGGCACAGGCAGAGGGTACCCCAAGTGCAGACCTGATCATTGAACTGGTGGAGAAGGTCCCCGAGGACTGTTCATAATTTTTATACTTAGGCATGCGTGCCATAACTTATTGGGGTATAAATAAACAACGCTCGAGCCCTTGAGCATAGTTGTAATTACTTTCTCGTTTTAAGAATTATGCAGCTTGCCTTGCTTTTTATTTTGGTTTTGTTCTATGAATTCAACGTAACCTAAATGCCATGAGAATAAGCACTCAAACCACTTTAAACATCGGGTTCTATAAATTCAACGTACCACTGCCACGAGAACAAGAACTCAACATGTTTTAAACACATGATTCTATAAATTCATTGTAACATGACTGTCACGAGAACCAGACCTCAAACATCTTTAAACATCTGGTTCTATAAATTCAATGTAACATGACTATCACTAGAACAAGAACTCAACCCTCTTTAAACATCTGCTTCTATAAATTCAACGTAACATGACCGTCACGTGAACAAGAACTCAAACCATTTTAAAGGTGATTCCAGCATTTAGTGTCTCTTGTAGGCTCATAATCCTAGAGGTAACTTTAACAAAAAACTTACTATTGGTCCTAACTCAGCGTCCTGTATCCCCGCAATCCAAAGAATTGGGCTTTCAAGGGCCTTGTACGTGGAACCGCCTGCCCCTCGAGTATGTGATACTTGGACAGTCGGTCAGGGACTTTCGAAGATTTCATTTTCCATTTTAGATCTCATAACTCCTCGAGCTCGATGTCCTCGGGAGGAGATGTTAATAGGGTGTCCGAGTACAATTGACTTGGGCATCCATTCACATCTCGAAGATTAGGATTTGGTTATTATTCCTCGGGCGCGCGTTGTCCTCGGGAGATAACCTAAATCTCTAAGTTCGCGGTGTACTGGATTTTTTTTGAGTTCTCTAGCTATGGGACATAGTGACACTATGGGTGCTTCGCTCGTCGACTAGCGAAGATCCCCATGTCCTGGATTTCCCGAGGCCAAGTATAGGGTACTCGGCCTTCTGTTCGTATCTCGAGATCAAGAGACTTGGTCAGAGCTCCTCAGGCTCGGTGTCCACAGGAGGCGACAAAAGTATATTCTCGTGCTACTAAGGTTATCTAGCTCCTAGGTGCTAAGCTTTGTTCTACCTGGAACAAGCTTAGTCTTCTAGGCTAAAATAGTTCCCTAGGATTTTCTATGCCCGAGATGGTGACACTGTCGTAAGTCCATGCCCCCAAGTGATCGGAGACTAGTCTGCGATCACTTATACAAGCAAACGAGTGTTTTTTCATAGCATTAATATAAAATAATGGAAACCAAATAATATAACTAGACAATAAATTTCTTACCATGTTTTACATACACGGTCTCCATTACATGTTCCCGAAGGCTACAAGGGTATTACAGAAATAAATAATGTTTGTTGCTCATATCACTAATAATACCAGTGAAGATGCTCGGCATTCCAGGCGTGAGGAATCAGCTCCCCACTCAGTTGGGCTAACTTATATGTTCCCAAACACACAACACTCTCAACTTGGTATGGGCCTTTCCTAGTTAGGTCACAGCACTCTTGTACCGGGGTCTCGGGTGGCTAAGAAAACTCTTTGCAACACCAGATCTCCGACCACAAACTTTCTATCCTTTACTTTGGAGTTAAAATACCTGGCTACCTTCTATTGTTAGGACGCTACTCGAAGTTGAGAAGCTTCGCGCAACTCCTCCATGAGGTCTAGGGATTCTCGCAGTAAAGCATGGTTCGTGGTCAGGTCATACGTGTCTCATCGGTGTGTGGATATTGATGCTTCGACTAGGACCATAGCCTCGTACCCGTAGGCCATTGAGAAAGGAGAATGGTCGGTGGAGGTCCTGGAAATGGTGTGGTAGCTCCACAATGCTCTAGGCAGCTCCTCGGGCCAAGCTCATTTTGCCTGCTCCAGCCTTTTCTTCAAAGTGGACTTGAGTGTCTTGTTTATTGCTTCCACTTGTCCATTGGCCTACGGATGGGCCACGGAGGATAAGCTTTTGATGACACCATGTCATTGACAGAAGTCCGTGAATACTTCACTGTCGAACTGCAATCCGTTGTCGGAGACTATCTTCCCCGGGAGACCATACCAGCAAACGATATTTTTGATGACGAAATCCAAGGCCTTTTTGAAGGTGATTGTAGTGAGTGGCTCCGCCTCGACCCACTTCGTGAAGTAGACGATGGCCACTGTGGCATATTTCACTCCTCCCTTCCCTGTAAGCAGGGACCCAATAAGGTCAATGCCCCAAACAGTAAAAGGCCATGGGCTGGTCATCTATGTAAGCTCATTTGGAGACGCTCGGGGGATGTTGGTGAAGCTCTGGAACTTGTCACATTTCTTGACATAATCCATCACATCCCCATTCATGGTGGGCCAAAAATATCCTTGCCTTAAGATCTTCTTGGAAAGGCTCTACCCCCTAGTGTGATCTCTGAAGAAACCCTCGTGTGCCTCTCGGAGTATTAGACTGGCTTCTTGCTTGGACACACACCAAAGCAAAGGCAAAGAATAACCTCACTGATAAATTTTGTTGTCCATGATTACGTATCTCGGTACTTGATAAAGCAGCTTCCGAGCTGCCTTCTTATCTTGGGGTAACTCCCCGGAGACGAGATATTTAACTATTGGCTCCATCCACCCATCTCAGGGTTGCATAGACTCCACCTCGTCTGAAGCTGAGATACTCGGGGACTCCAAGTAATCAATGGGTACCACATTGACCAACTCAGCATCTTTTGTTGTGGCCAACTTTGCCAGGGCGTCAGCATTGGACTTCTGCTTTCGCGACACCTGTTGAAAAGTGAATCTTCAGAAGTTATGCAATGTTTCTTGAGCCTTTGCCAGGTATGCTACAATTTTTTCCCCGGGCCTGGTACTCTCCGATAACCTGGTTCACAAAGAATTAGGAATCACTAAAGATCTCGAGACCCTTGGCCTTGAGCTCCAGAGCCATGCGGAGCCCAGCGATTAAGGCTTTGTACTCCACTTCATTGTTAGAGGCGCTAAACCCAAAGCAGAGGGGACTATTCACCCTATGCTCCTTGGGGGAAACAAAAATAAGTCCCGCCCCAGTGCCATTTTTTGTTCGAAGACCCATCCACGAATAGCTTCTAGGCTAGCCCGACCACTGGGGTACCCTCAGCCTTCTCCTGATATCCCATGGACTCGGTGATGAAATCAGCGAGCGCCTGACCTTTTATTGCAGTCCTCGAATGGTAGGTGATGTCGAACTGACTTAACTCCATCGACCACTTCAAGAGTCTTCCCAACAACTCAGGTTTCTGAAGGACTTGTCTGAGGGGATGGTTATGAAGATCTTAATCAGATACGCCTAGAAGTAGGGTCTTAGTTTTCGAGAGGCCGCCATTAAGAAAAAAGTTAACTTCTCCATCAGCGGGTACCTAAACTCTGCCCCGAAGAGTCTTTTGTTAACATAATAGACGGGGTGCTGAACACGGTTTTCTTCCCGCACCAATGTAGCACTGATGGCATCCTCCGAGACAGCCATTTAGATCAGGAGAGACTCTTCATCTACTAGCTTGGACAAAATCGGGGGATTTTCCTTGTGCACCTTGAGCTGTTGGATCGCCTGTTCGCACTCTTCCAACCACTTAAATTTCTGGCTCCCTCGGAGGACATTAAAGAAAGGAACGCACTTGTCTGTTTCCTTGGAGACAAAATGACTCGAGGCTGTGATCGTCCTTGTCAGGCTCTGAACGTCCTTATGCCTTCGTGGAGATGGCATCTCAATCAGGGCCTTGATCTTCTCAAAGTTTGCCTCAATTCCCCGAGCACTGACAATGAAGCCTAGGAACTTACCGGAGGCAACCCCAAATGTGCACTTTTGGGGGTTTAATTTCATCCCAAACCGGCGGTGCACTGCAAAGACCTCAATTAAGTCGCCCACATGGTCAAGGGTGGTCCTAGACTTGACCAGCATATCGTCCACATACACCTCCATGTTCCTCCCCAACTAGTTTTTGAACTTCTTAGTAACCAGCCTCTGGTAGGTGGCACCAACATTTTTCAGATCGAAAGGCATCACAAGGTAACAGTAGACACCCTTATCGGTCTGAAAGCTAGTATGCTCCTGGTCCACAACATGCATGGATAGCTGGTTATATCTTGAGTATGCATCCATGAATGACAATAACTCATAACCAGAGGTGGCGTCGACCATCTGGTCTATCTTTAGGAGTGGAAAGCAGTCCTTCAAACAAACCTTGTTAAGGTCCGAGAAATCAATGCATGTCCTCCAAGTACCATTCGGCTTGGGCACAAGAACAGGATTGGCTAGCCACCTGGGTTATTGGGCTTCTCAGATAACTCGTTGGAGAGGAGCTTGTCAACTTCGGCCTTGAGAACCTCTTTCCGAGTTTGATCAAACGTCTGTTGCTTCTGCTGGACGGGAGCAAAGCTAGGATCGATATTCAAGGCATGGCATATGATGTTCGGATAAATACCAGTCATGTCGGAATGTGACCATGCGAACACGTCTTGGTTTTCTCAGAGGAAACCCATCAATGCCTTTTAGACTTCCGTTTTTAAGCTTCCCCCAACTTTTATTTTTCTGTCGGGGGTGTAGGAATCAAGAACTACCTCCACCTACTCTATCGGTTCGATGGACCTCTCTTCTTGAACCCTTGGGTCTAACTCGTCGGGCCCTATCTCCTGGACAGCTTGTACCTCCGAAGCCTCGGGCTTCTCGAGGCCTTCTTCCACCACCATCATCACGGGAGCATTGAGGGAGACATTGTAACGCTGCCTTGCCTCTTTCTGGTCTCCTCTAACCGTGCCAATTCCTACACCTGTGGGGAAATTCATGCACAGATGGAGAATGGAAGTGATGGCTCCAAATTCCACTAGTGCAAGTCATCCCAAGATGGCGTTGTACGTCGAGGAATATTCTATCACCACAAAGGTGCAATATTTGAAGGCATGTCAAGGCACCTCCCCAAGCGTTACATGGAGCTTTATCTGTCCCATTGGGATGAGGGCTTCTCTCGAGAATCCATAGAGAGTTGAGGAACATGGGGATAACTCTGTCGTGGTCAACCCTATCTTCTTGAAAGCTGACTTAAACAGGATGTTCATCGAACTCCCATTTTCTACTAGAATTTGCGCCACCATCTTGTTGGATATTTGGCTCTCAATCACCAACGGGTCATGGTGCGGGAAATGTATTCTCCGAGAATCATCTTTGGAGAATGTTATGACTTGGTCAGTCCTTCATGGCATTTGGGAAAGAAACTGTATCAAATCCATCACCTCATCATCATGATTCAAAGCTCGTGCATACCTATTTTGCGAGCTTTGAGAGGTACCACATGTTGCTCCATAGGTCCCAGCGATCCTGCCACAAGCTGTTGTACCTGTCGCACTCCACCCTAAGCATATTGGTGGAGGTAACCCAGCTTGATGAGATTCTCAATCTCATCTTTGAGCCAGAGGCACTCATTGGTGTGGTGTCCTATGTCATTGTGGAAACGAAAAAAATTTCCAGGGTCCCGCTTTTCTCTGTCTCTCCGGATAGGCTGTAGCATCCTGTAGTGAACGTGCTGCATCATA
Organism: Humulus lupulus; assembly: GCF_963169125.1. Taxonomy (NCBI): domain Eukaryota; kingdom Viridiplantae; phylum Streptophyta; class Magnoliopsida; order Rosales; family Cannabaceae; genus Humulus; species Humulus lupulus. Next base: position 33,141,578 of record NC_084796.1, on the reverse strand, counting down.
GCCATGAAGATATTCTCTTGTGAGTCTACCAAGTCGGTGTATTCGAAATACTGTGAGACATACTTCTTGCCGAATGTAGCTCCCTGCTCAGCCTGTGCGATCCACTTCCCTTGGGCTTCTGGCCCTTGCCCTTCCTCCCGCGTCTACTACTGCCGGGAGCTCGACTAGATTTGGCAGGCTGGGGTGGAGTGACAACTCTAGCACTGAATGCAGGCTAAAAATAATTGTATCTAGTGGGCACTGCCCTGTACCCTGTCGGATCCATGCTGAATCCAGGAACAGACATGGTGCTATAACCGAACGGCAGAACACTTTGGCCTGGTTGGACCCCCTCATAACCGATTGGACGGGAGAGAAATGGGAATATTGGCTTCCTGTAGCGAATGCTCCAATTTGGGCATCCTCCTAGTTGATATATTCTTGCGCTCGACGAATGAAGTCGTTGAGTTTCCGGCATCCCCTCTGCTGGAGGTCATCCTAGAGCGGGGATCCCACGCCGATGTCGGCTTGTAATGCCATTAATTATTGGCTGTCATCAACCCTTTTGGTTCTCACCGCTTCCTCCTTGAAGCGTTTCATATATGCCTTAAGATTCTCGAAGGGCCCTTGCTTTATATTTGCCAAGGCATTGGCCTTGAAGCTTACCTTCCAAACTGTTATGAATTTCCTTCAGAAGGTAGAAAATAGTTGATGCCATGATTGAATGGATCCTGGTCACAGCTTTTTGAACCATTCATCTGCTGGTCCCGTCAGGATGATCGGGAACACATGGCACTTAGTGTCATCGGAGACGTGAAGCACTGACATTAACCTGTTGAACTTAGATAGGTGGTCTGTGGGGTCCCAGCCACCATCATAAGGTGGTATGCGGCATCTTGAAGCCTTGTGGTAGAGGGGTCTCAACAATGTGAAGAGCACACGGCTCCACTTCTTCATCTTTTGAGTTTGAATCATGGCCTTGCCATCTGGCCAATCTTAGCGTGATCTACTTTAGACTTTTTAACTTCGTGCGGAGTGGATCACGATCTCGGTTGATGCTCTGAACCAAGTTATCTCTTCTCTGAGCATTGAGATTATTCTGAAGGTCCGATAGACCTCTCCTGGGGGGCTCGTACCCTCCTGCCTTATTGCATCTTCAATCATTAAGGTTGACTCACAGGTCAGCTTGACCGCGAAATGCACCGTTACCCTCAGGACAAGACACTTTGTTTGCACCATCGAACTCGATATTTTCGAATACCAAGACACTCATACCACGTTCTCGGTTCTACGGGGCATTCCTTGGGCAGATCCCTAGACCGTTATTCCTACAGTCCCGAGGGGAGACTAGCTTCAGGGCTCGAGCAATCTGTATGGGCACGTCGGGGAAAACGCCCCGAGTTCCACGAGCACTGACTGCCTGGCGGTGTCCTCGGGCCCCCATCACCTTTACCACCTTGTTGAGGAACCTGGTGGCCTTTGGGTTCTTAACAAGCCCTCTTCTGCTTTGGAGTAGGATTGTCATCAACCTTTCCCTTACCACGATCACGCGATTGCATCAGGGTTCCAACTCGTGCTAGGTGCCCAGCGAACCTCAGCTGGTGAATTTCACGCCTCTGCAACTGGGTTCTCAGGAGGCACTCCAACTGCATTAACAGGTGGCAATCTGACGCGGTGCGTAGGTGGCACACCAGCTGGATGCTCAGTTGGTACATTGCCATTGGGGTCAACTCACAGCCCCTGGGCTGCAAGAGTGGCCATCATGGCAAGCACCATCTCTTGTAGGGAAGAAATGTTACCCTCTTGCGCATCGATCTTTTGTTTTTGGGTGTCCACCTGCTCGCGAAGCATCACCACCTCCGGCATCTCTTCTACCTCCATGGGCTAAGGGTATTCTTCCTCATAATATCCATGGTCGACGTCGTCATCTTCGTCGTCATACTCGATGTCTTTGTCGTAGTCCTCTACTGTAATGCCCTAGATACCCCAAGACCGTTATGGTGAACGATAAACCGTGAATTTAACTCGCTACTCAAGTTCTTTGGTTAAAAACGTGCTTCTAGGTGTTATTAACAGGTTAAGGTGGAAACCAATCAAAAGGAAAGGATATATTTTATTTAAAACATAAAACTTTTCATGGGCCCATCAAAAACATTTACAAGTTATTTACAACTCAAAATGGTCAATACAGTTCAAATTTACAACCCGCCGACCTAAGCAGCAAAAATAGGATAAACCCCCTAGTTCCCCTGAGAACTCCTTGGCCGTGGTGGTTAAGCGGCCGCATATGTACACAACACCACCTAAGCCATTCACTCAAGGCTGGGTGAGATTCTCTTTCCCTTTACCTGCACCACATAGCACCCATGAGCCAAAGTCCAGCAAGAAAACACAATAATGCAAACATATAATATCAATTTATGATCATGATAATCATACAGCACTTATAGCTCTTAACAGATGAGTGAATATCACTTTGTGTTTACAATAACCATGAAGGAGCTTACAGCTCTTAATCAAATGAGTGAATATCACTTGAGGTTCTGGTAAACCATAATGAGTGACTGGCAAGCAAGTCACTAGCTTAAACAGATGAGAAGTTGCTGGGTAAGTCACTAGCTTAAACAGATAAGTGACTACTGGGTAAGTCACAAGCTTAAACAGATGAGTGACTGCAAGGTAAGTCACACAGGGCTCAGCACCCACAGCCATGTGACTAAATAGTCACTGTGGTTCTAAATAACTAGCCTTTGGCTAGACAAGCGCTTATAGTAGTCTTCGAACTTGAGGTTGGCCCGACATTAATGCTCTTCTAAGTCCTTTAATGCAGATGTCGATTAGATCTAATCTTTATTGGTTTGTGTTAAACACGCTAAGGCCGTTTATAACTTATGAGTTAGCATTGTGTGACCAGTGCCCAGTACCATTGCCGAACTTGACTAATGAGCCACAGCTTCACAGTTGATACTGACACCTTTGCCAATTCTGACTATTTAGTCAGTACCATGCACAAGTGAGCAAGATTGCTAAGTATTCAATAATCAATCCATGTCCACATTTAAACGTTCAACATGCCTCGTGAATAACCATGCATGTCACATATGGGGTCCGGTTTTCTTACCTCTAATTCGAGCAAGAGTTAATATAAGAACGACCCTTGAGAACGATCAACCTTTAAGTTCCTTAGCGGTCACCTACTCATAACCAAATATGGGATACCATCAATAAAAGGAATAACAAAGGTTCCTGAACCAAGATCTAGCCTCCGAGACATCGAATCCCACTAGTCTGAGTAGTAGGAGCAATCCAGAGGCCTAAAATTGAGTTTCCATGATCAAAACACCTAATTGGCCTCAAAACCACTCATGGGTCGCGGCCCTAGAACCTTGAGCCGCGGCCCCCAGCCACACCAGGAGCAAGGGCCGCGACGCCCACTACTCAGTGTTGCGGTGCCCAGCACGCCCATACTCCACCACCTGCTTCTTCGAGCTTGGGCCGCAGCCCCCACCTAAGGACCTGCCATAACCTCATTTTTCTCCATTTCAAACCTTCCAAAAACATACCTAAACACTTCCAAATCCAAAAATCAAAGTTCCCAAACATCCCAATGATCCAAAATCATCAAATCCCTAGGCTCAAACGAATCAAAAACTCATCAATTCACAAAATCCAATTCAGAGCTTAGAAACTCTAAAAACTTAAAACTTAACGCTTAGATTACCTTGGGTTGGGTTGTTTCTCGTCAAATCCTTCAGTCAAGATACTCCTAATCTTTCCTAGGATCGCTATGCCTCGATCCTCTCTTGATTCCGACTCCTAGAACTCAAAATTTCTTCGAAATTGCCACGAACGTCACAAAGGTTAACGGGAGAGAGAAAAAATGTTTAAACGTACGGTTCTATCTAACGATCTACTTCAGGCTTAATTAACCTCAAATAAAACCTAATGCTCGGGGTCCCAAAAACACCCCCGATGACATAATAGTCAAAACTCCCAGAATTTCCTCCTGATCTCAATAACTCCCAATAAATCATAAAATAAACACTCTCATTATCCAATATCCCAATAATTGACCCCGTTATGACAAAACCGCTAATTTTCAATATAAGACCGTCTCATGCCGAATAGCTCGAATATATCCCCATAATAATGGGATCTCATCCATAAATTACAATATGCACCAAAATACACAAATATGCCCTCAACGGGCCAAATTACCAAAATACCCAAATAATCAAATGTGGACCCACATGCATGCATTTAACATCATATTATAATATAATTCTCATAAATATGCATATTATCATTTAATGGCATAATTAAACAATTATGGCCCTCCCGGCCTACTAATCCAGCCACTAAACCGCATTAGGGATTTCGGGGCATTACAACTATCCCCTCCTTACAGAAATTTCGTCCTCGAAATTACATGAACATCTCGGGATACTGACTCTGCATATCTGATTCCAGCTCCCAGGTCACTTCCTCGACCTTGCTGTTCCTCCACAATACCTTAACCAAAGGTATCATCTTATTCCTGAGGACATTGTCCTTCCTGTCAAGAATCTGGATTGGCTGCTCCTCAAAGGAGAGATCTGCCTCAAGCTCCAGATCTTCATAACTCAAAATATGATTCGCATCAGATACATACTTTCGAAGTGCTGAAACATGAAACACATTATGCACGGTAGACAACGCCGAAGGCAAGGCCAACCTGTAAGCCACTTGACCAATCCTCTCCAGGATCTCAAATGGACCTACAAATCTAGGGCTCAACTTACCCTTCTTCCCAAACCTTCTCACCCCTTTCCATGGCGAGACTCTAAGGAAGACATAGTCTCCCACTTAGAACTCCACGTTCCTACGCTTGGGATCTGCATAGCTCTTCAATCTACTCTGAGAAGCGAGCATCCGAGCTCTAATCTTCTCAATGGCCTCACTGGTCCTCTGAACTGCCTCAGGACCCAAGTATCTCCTTTCACCTGTCTCATCCCAATGAATGGGAGATCTGCACTTCCTACCATACATCATCTCATAAGGTGCAACTCCAATGGTAGATTGATAACTGTTGTTGTAGGAAAACTCTATCAAAGGTAGATACTTACTCCAAGATCCACCAAAGTCCAGCACACATGCTCTTAGCATGTCCTCCAATATCTGAATCGTCCTCTCAGATTGCCCATCTGTCTGAGGATGATAAGCAACACTGAATTTAACCTGTGTACCCATGGCATTTTGTAAGCTTCCCCAGAACTTAGAAGTAAAAGTGGGGTCCCGATCTGACACGATCGACCTCGGTGCTCCATGGAGGCACACAATCTCTCTCACATAGAGATCTGCATACTAATCAACTGTATAAGTAGTCCTCATTAGCAAGAAGTGAGCTAACTTTATCAACTATCACCCAAATAGAATCATGTTGACCAACAGTCCTGGGTAAGCCCACCACGAACTCCATCGTGATGTCTTCCCACTTCCACTCTGGGATATCCAGAGCCTGCAATAATCCTGTCGGCCTCTGATGCTCAGCCTTGACCTGCTAACATGTCAAGCACTTAGCCACATATTCCACTACATCCCTCCTCATCCCCGGCCACCAATACAACGATCTCACATCCTGATACATCTTCGTGGTGCCTGGATGCAAAGAGTAAGATTTAGTATGAGATTCATCCAGAATCTCTCACCTCAAAGCAGTGTCTAACGGAACATATATCTGCCCCTTGTATCTCAACAAGCCCAAATCATACACTATATAATCTCTGGATGCTCCAGCCAAAACATCCTCTCTGATCTTGGTCAGTTGTGGATCATTCAACTGACCCTCCTTGATTATCTCCAACAGTGTAGACTGTAGCGTAATATTAGCCAACTGGCCCACCAACAACTCTATACCAGATCTGGTCATATCATCATCTAACTCTCTGGCTATCAGCCTCGCACCATAAATTTTCCCCGGACCCTTCTGGCTTAAAGCATCAGCTACTACGTTGGCTTTTCCTGGATGATACAAAATCTCACAATCACAATCTTTCACTAACTCCAGCCAACGTCTTTGTCTCATATTCAAATCTTTCTGTGTGAAGAAGTATTTTCAGGCTCTTGTGGTCTGTATAGATCTCACATTTCTCCCCATAAAGATAATGCCTCCATATCTTTAAAGCAAAGACCACAACCGCCAACTCTAAATCATGAGTGGGATATCTCTTTTCATACTCCTTCAACTAACGTGAGGCATAAGAAATTACCTTCTCTGATTGCATCAGAACATAGCCCAAACCCTGATGAGAAACATCACAGTAAATTACAAACTTCTCCAGATCTGTTGGAAGACTCAGAATCGGAGTTGTAATCAATCTTTGCTTCAGTTCCTGGAAGTTGTTCTCACATTTGTCTGACCACACAAATTTCTGACTCTTGCGTAATAGCTCAGTCAATGCAGTAGCAATATTTGAGAACCCTTCCACGAAAGGCCTATAATAACCTGCCGATCCAAGGAAACTTCTAACCTCAGAAGCATTCTTTGGCCTTGGCCAATCTCTGACTGCTTCAATCTTCGCTGGATCTACCTTAATCCCCTCCTTACTGACAATGTGCCTAAGAAAGGATACCTGAGATAAATAGAACTCACATTTCTTGAACTTTGCAAACAATCTGTGTTCCCTCAGTCTCTGTAGAACCAACCTCAGATGTTGTTCATGCTCTGACTCAGACTAAGAATATACCAGGATATCATCGATGAAGACGGTCACAAGCTGATTTAGATAATCCTTGAACACTCTGTTCATCATATCCATAAAAGCAGCAGGGGCATTAGACAATCCAAAAGACATGACTAAGAACTCATAATGCCCATACCTGGTATGAAAAGCAGTCTTTGGTATGTCTCCCTCCTTGACCCTCAACTGATGATAACCAGAACGAAGGTCGATCTTTGAGAATACTGTCTTACCTTGTAACTGATCAAATAGATCATCTATCCTTGGCAAAGGATACTTATTCTTGATTGTTAGCTTATTCAGTTCTCTGTAATCAATGCACATCCTCAGAGAACCATCTTTCTTTTTCACAAACAGCACTGGCGCTCCCCAAGGTGAGAAGCTAGGTCTGATAAAACCCAAATCCAACAGTTCTTGGAACTGTACCTTTAATTCTTTTAACTCAGCTGGGGCCATTCTGTAAGGTGCTCTAGACACTGGCTCCGTCCCTGGTGCCATTTCTATCATGAACTCAATTTCTCTGTGTGGTGGCAACCCTGGCAAATCTTCTGGAAACACATCCAGGAATTCACAAACAAGTCTGGTCTCACTGGCACGACCTGAGTGGTATCCACCACACTGGCCAAGAATCCAATGCAACCTCCTTGCAATAGATCCCTAGCCCTAAAAACAGAAATCATAAGTATGTGAGGTCCATGCACAGTACCAACAAACACAAAAGTGTAACGACCCAAAATTACTAATAAGGCTTAAGGGCCTTGATTAGTGTGTCGGGAGGGCATAATTGGAGGTTATGAGAATTAATGGTAAAAAATCATGTTTATGGGTATTGGATAAGCATGCGGGCCCTGTTTGGATGGTAAGGGCATAATTGTAATTTTGGCCTGTTAGGGCATAAACGTGATTATTTGTGATAAACTGTTAAGACCACAATATTATGTGGATATATGTGTTTGCAGCTTTCGGCACAAGGCGATCCTAGGGAGCAAGTAGCGGGAAAGTCACAACAGGACCCGATACTTGACTTGGGGCAAGTTAAGGGGTATGTCGGGTATTAGGTGGTTATTTGGATTATCGGGTTATGGAAATAAATAATTGGAGATATATTTGAGGTTAGGAGGCCTAGGTGGGAATACTGGGGAATTTTACCATTTTGTCCTCGGGGACGTTTTCGGTACCTCGAGCCTTGGGATTAACTTAAGAGGCTTAAGTTAGATAAGACAAAGGAAAAAGAAATGTGTGGAAGAATGCTAGAACCGACTCCCTCTTTCTCTTCCCTTCTCTCAAGGAGTTTCTTCAAGCTTACCATGGAACCAAGGGATTTTTGGACTGGGTCATAAGAAGTGGAGCTCTAGAATTGAAGATTAGCTCAGAAATTGATGGTGGATTCAAGCAGAGTTTGAGGTAAGACTTGGATTAAGGTTTTAATGTTTAAGTTATGAGTTGTAAGTGTTTTTTTTTTTTTTTTTGGGTCTTTAATGTTGAGAGTTGAATAGGAGCTTTGGGTGAGGATTTGAGCTGAATTCTTGTTAGGTTCTATTGCTGGGAACTTGGGGATTAACTCTACAACTTCTAGGTGGACTTGCTTTTCAGCAAAGGTAAGCTTTTTATAATATTTTAGCATCTGAATTCTGAGATTTTTGGTTGTTCTAAAAGGTTTTGAGTTTTTGGGATTCAAGGATTGAGGTGTGATTTTGATGAGTCCTTAGGCTAGTTTTTCTGTGGATTTTGCTACTAGAAGTATACTTGAACTGCTGTGATAACTAGAATATGTTATTGGGATGATTTTGGGTTAGTTTGGTTGAGATTGGGTGGATGAAAGTGGTGTTTTTCTGGGTTCAAAGGGGTCGGGCCACGGCATAGTTCTTGGTGAGCCGCGGCCCTCTAGAACAGATGGTGCTGAGGAAGAAGGGCGGGCCGCGGCATGGGGTGTGTAGGGCCGCGGTCCGTGTCTATTTTTGGGCGAGGCTGAGCCTCTGGTTGGGGGGCATGTTGCGGCATAGGCATCTTGGGCCACGACCCTTAAGGACATTTTTGGCCTTTTGGAGATTTTAAGCACAGGAACCTAACCTAGGGTGCTCGGGATCGATCCCACTACTGTGTGTTGGTGGAATTCGATGTTCCGGAGGTTAGAACTCTATCTGAAAACCTTTATAAAATTATTGATGGAATCCTTTATCATGGTTGTGACTAGGTGTACGCTTGGGCTTGGGGCAGGATCATGCTCGAGGGTCGTTTTTCCTAATCAAAGCATTTAGAATGAAAGGTAAGAAAACTGCACCCGGTTGTGAGTTAATAACAGGACTAAGGGCTCCCTACTCTTGAATGCATTACGAAAGTTGGTATTATGCCATGTGAAAGCTGGTATTATGCCATGAGAATAGTAAACCAACAGCCTAAGGGTGTTGGGGTTTACATTGGCGCACAGGGCATGGCTCAACCACTGGTAGTTGAGGATAGCTTAATATTCACTAAGCTTGGTTTAAGTGGGCCAGAGTCAGTGGGGTAAACAGAGGGTGCGACCTAAGAGTCGACCTTGATTATCATGTGATTTGGTTATGGTTGTTAATTGTTGAACATGACATGCTGAATAGTTGGTTATTAGTTTGTGGATTTTCTGATTATGTCTATGGACTATGTGATTAATGTGGTTTGCTAAGTGTATGAACATGCTTAAGGAATTATTTGATTGTTATCATTTTTTGTGCTGTGATATTATGTTTTCTTGCTGGACCTTGGCCCACGAGTGCTACGTGGTGCAGGTAAAGACAAGGGTAAGTTTGATCAGCCCTGATTGGAGAGCTCCAGGGGCGGAATGTACATGACTAGCTGCTCGGCCGTCACGGTTGAGGGAGGAACAGGAACAGGAGGACCATAAATGTCTATTTTGCCCTTAGAGTGGCTAGCGGTTGTCTATACCTAGCAATTTTGTAAATTGTCCTTCAAACTTTATTTCTTTTGGGATCCCATGTACAAAATATTAATTTATATGAAATGTATCTTTTATGACCAAAACCTTTTAACCCTAGCTCATTAATGGTTTTAATGACACGTTTTCAATTAAATGACTTGATTAGCAAGTCTTGCACCTTTATAAATACACAGTGTAACGGTCTTGGCTACCCAGGGAGTTACAAAAAGGATCTTCACCTTCAGGCTCAAAGGTGACCATCTCCCTTCTGCAATCAATGGTTTCCCCATACTTCACCAACCAATCCATACCCAATATCATGTCGAAGTCATTCATAACTAACTCTATAAAATCTACTGATAACTCTCTGCCCTCCACTGTCACTGACAAAGATCTGACCCATCTCCTAGATACCACTAATTCCCCAGTGGGTAACAAAGTTCCAAACCCCACAACATAAAAATCACAAGGTCTACACAGTCTATCAATAATACTACTAGCAACAAAAGAATGTGTAGCACCAGAATCAATCAATACATTATAAGGGGTTCCAGCACTAATAATCTGACCTGTAACAACTGAGGGAGAAGCCTCAGCTTCTGCTTGTGTCAATGCGAACACTCGAGCTAGGGTCAAGCTGTCCGCTTTCCTGGGTTCTTCTTTTCTTACCTTAGGACAATCCTTCTTAAAATGGCCTACTGCTCCACACAGATAGTAGGCCTTTTCCCTACACTCTCCCAAATGACACCTCTTGCATCTAGGGCATTCAGGACGAGTCTTCTAGGCTTCACTACCACTTTGACGACCCATTGAAATACCATGGGGCCGCCTATCAGGACCTGGAACTGGGAAGGTATCAGGAACCTTCCTCTTCTGCTCACTGGGGCCTCCACCCCTACTTGAACCCACAAAAGGAGAAATGGTTCTCATAAATTCCTTTCTGGCTGCTCTATCTCTCCAGATCTTATTCTCTGCACTCTCAGCTGTGAGTGCCTTCTCAACCACCTGTGCATAGGTAGTAACCCCAGCCACAGTGGTAATACGAATATCACGGGCTAATATGGGCTATAGCCCCTAGAGAAATCTCTCCCTCCTGGTCCCATCAGTGGGCACCAGCTCCATGGCAAACTTTGCCAAACGATCAAACTTCAGGGCATACTTAGTCACTAACAAACCTCCCTGAAGTAATCTAATGAACTCCTCAGCTTTTGCCGCCCTGATGGCATCATTGTAGTATTTCTCGTTGAACAGAGTCTGAAACTCTTCCCAACTCAGGGCATTGACGTTTCTGGTCTGGGTAATAATCTCCCACCAAATTCGGGCATCCTTTCGAAACATATAAGTGGCACAAGCCACCCTCTCATTACCAGTCACCCTCATGAAGTCCAGAATGGTGGTAATCATACTCATACACTACTCTGCCTTGGAAGGATCTACACTGCCTTCAAAAACTGGAGGTTGCTGCTTCCTGAACCTTTCATAGAGAGGCTCCCATTTATTACCAACCTCAGGCAGCTGCTCTGCTGCTGGCACCGACACAGGAGGTTCCTCTGATACACTGGCCACTGCAGGTGCTTGTTGTTGTCTCAAGAGGCGGAGTTCTTCTCCCTGTCTCAACACTATAGCCTACAGATCACTAATTAACTGTTGCTAGTTTGCAGGAGTTGGCTATGGAATCTGTCCCTGGTCATTCTCTTGACCCCGGTTATTATTATTCTGGCCTTGATCACTCTGGCCAGATGACATATCTGTCTGTCCTAGATTCATTCTTATTAGCTTATACCTTGCTGAAACAATAGTCAATACGGCCAGTCAGGTAGTGATAAATAAACCTCTTGCTGCCTTATGGTCCAACAACAAGCAGGCAATTATTATATTCCACATTCATACAAATATACAAATGGATACATGATTATAGCATTTAGCATTTAACATGTATCAGATAATAATTCACAATTAACAATACTAATGAGTATGTTCCAGCAATTGCAGTACTGTTTAGCACACGGTTGCAGAGGATGCAATATTCAGGGCACAAGTTTAACATGGTGTCTCATTTGTACAGGTAAAGCATATATACTATATTTAACCAGTTATACATATAACTACATAAATAGTTACCAAACCATGATTCGGGCTTGACTTCAGTGATAAGTGTACATGCCCAGCCAGTCTATAGGAACCCTAACCTTGGCATGCTCTGATACCAAGTTGTAACGCCCTGGATACCCCAAGACCGTTACGGTGAACGATGAAGCGTGAATTTAACTCACTACTCAAGTTCTTTGGTTAAAAACATGCTTCTAGGTGTTATTAACAGGTTAAGGTGGAAAACCAATCAAAAGGAAATGATATATTTTATTTAAAACATAAAACTGTTCATGGGCCCATCAAAAACATTTACAAGTTATTTACAACTCAAAATGGTCATTACAGTTCAAATTTACAACCTGCCGACCTAAGCGGCAAAAATAGGGTAAACCCCCTAGTTCCCCTGAGAACTCCATAACTGTGGTTGTCAAGCAGCCGCATATGTACACAACACCACCTAAGCCCTCCACTCAAGGCTGGGTGAGCTTATCTTTCCCTTTACCTGCACCACATAGCACCCATGAGCCAAAGTCCAGCAAGAAAACACAATAATGCAAACATATAATATCAATTTATGATCATGATAATCATACAGCGCTTATAGCTCTTAACAGATGAGTGAATATCACTTTGTGTTTACAATAACCATGAAGGAGCTTATAGCTCTTAATCAAATGAGTGAATATCACTTGAGGTTCTGGTAAACCATAATGAGTGACTGGCAAGCAAGTCACTAGCTTAAACAGATGAGAAACTGCTGGGTAAGTCACTAGCTTAAACAGATAAGTGACTACTGGGTAAGTCACAAGCTTAAACAGATGAGTGACTGCTAGGTAAGTCACACGGGGCTCAGCACCCACACCCATGTGACTAAATAGTCACTGTGGTTCTAAATAACTAGCCTTTGGCTAGACAAGCGCTTATAGTAGTCTTCGAACTTGAGGTTGGCCCGACATTAATGCTCTTCTAAGTCCTTTAATGCAGATGTCGATTAGATCTAATCTTTATTGGCTTGTGTTGAACACGCTAAGGCCGTTTCTAACTTATGAGTTAGCACTGTGTAACCAGTGCCCAGTACCATTGCCGAACTTGACTAATGAGCCACAACTTCACAGTTGATACTGACACCTTTGCCAATTCTAACTATTCAGTCAGTACCATGCACAAGTGAGCAAGATTGCTAAGTATTCAATAATCAATCCATGTCCACATTTAAACGTTCAACATGCCTCATGAATAACCATGCATGTCACATATGGGGTGCGGTTTTCTTACCTCTGATTCGAGCAAGAGTTAATATAAGAACGACCCTTGAGAACGATCAACCTTTAAGTTCCTTAGCGGTCACCTACTCATAACCAAATATGGGATACCATCAATAAAATGAATAACAAAGGTTCCCGAACCAAGATCTAGCCTCCGGGACATCTAATCCCACTAATCCGGGTAGTGGGAGCGATCCCGAGGCCTAAAACTGAGTTCCCATGATCAAAACACCTAATTGGCCTCAAAACCACTCATGAGTCACGGCCCTAGAACTTTGAGCCGCGGCCCTAGAACCTTGAGCCGCGGCCCTAGAACCTTGAGCCGCGGCCCCCAGCCACACCAGGAGCAAGGGCCGCGGCGCCCACTACTCAGTGTCGCGGTGCCCATCACGCCCATACTCCACCGCCTGCTTCTTCGAGCTTGGGCCACGGTGCCAAAGAACAGGGCCGCGGCCCCCACTTGAGGACCTGCCATAACCTCATTTTTCTCCATTTTAAACCTTCCAAAAACATACCTAAACACTTCCAAATCCAAAAATCAAAGTTCCCAAACATCCCAATGATCCAAAATAATCAAATCCCTAGGCTCAAACGAATCAAAAACTCATCAATTCACAAAATCCAATTCAGAGCTTAGAATCTAAAAACTAAAAACTTAACGCTTAGATTACCTTTGGTTGGGTTATTTCTCGTCAAATCCTTCGGTCAAGAAACTCCTAATCTTTCCTAGGATCGCTATGCCTCGATCCTCGCTTGATTCCGACTCCTAGAACTCAAGATTTCTTCGAAATTGCCACGAACGTCACAAAGGTTAACGGGAGAGAGAAAAAGTGTTTTAAACGTACAGTTCTATCTGACGAACTACTTCAGGCTTAAGTAACCTCAAATAAAACCTAATGCTCGGGGTCCCAAAAACACCCCCGATGACATAATAGTCAAAACTCCCAGAATTTCCTCCTGATCTCAATAACTCCCAATAAATCATAAAATAAACACTCTCATTATCCAATCTCCCAATAATTGACCCCGTTATGACAAAACCGCTAATTTTCAATATAAGACCGTCTCATGCCGAATAGCTCGAATATATCCCCATAATAATGGGATCTCATCCATAAATCACAATATGCCAAAATACACAAATATGCCATCAACAGGCCAAATTACCAAAATACCCAAATAATCAAATGTGGACCCACATGCATGCATTTAACATCATATTATAATATAATTCACATAAACATGCATATTATCATTTAATGGCATAATTAAACAATTATGGCCCTCCCGGCCTACTAATCGAGCCACTAAACTGCATTAGGGATTTTGGGGCATTACATCTACCATCTCAGGTATGCCCTAAGGCGGCTGTCTACTGGGTTCCCCTCCTTCGACTCCGGTCGGAGGGAGCATGTCATCTGCAACGTTTCTTCGAGTAGTCACCATAGCTTTGAGTGTTCCAAATGCTTTCTTCAAACTCTCAATGAAAGTACCAAAATGTTGACTGCCTATTTCGCTATCAACCTTAAAATGAGAGATAACACAAACACTGGATTTTTACATGGTTTAGGTTATAAAAGAACCCTAGTCCACGAGTCTCTGGTATTAAGATGATTGGAAACTTGTTATGGAAAGTTCCAATGGTGTATTCTCAGACAGCATTTAGATTGCTCTAAGTACAATGTGTTTTCTCTCTAAAAAACCGAACCCTTTACAATGAGACTTCCAGCTTTATTTATAGAGGCTGGGGTAATTAATATTAATCATTCATAATTAATATATATTATTCCTGTTATTGGGGAATTAATACAAATTCAATGCATTGGGTTGCATTGAATAGAGACCACAGCCCAAGCGAGATTTGCGAGGCCCACAGCGTAAAGGTACATACTTTATGGGGAACATGACCCAGGTACTGTCAGGGCGTGCTGCATGCATCTCCATGTTAAGCGGCGTAGTGGGAGTGCGAATTATCGAGTCGTACACTCGACATCACTGTAGGCAAATCACCAAAAAGGTTGTCAGATGATCCTCTGAGGCTACAAACCTGCACTGGCAGACACCTAGCGCCTATCTTAGGTTCGAGAACCAGAACCTCGAACCTGGGGGAATGACTGATGGAGGAGTCACTGTCACAGCTCCCTCACCTGGAGAACCTATGTCTCCGAGGCAAACCTCGGAGAATAAGAACAAGCGACCTCACCTATGAGGACCTTCTCCCTGAATAAAGGCCTCAAGGGTAACAAACCTTGAAGATGTCTACGAGAGCTCGACCCAGTCATTATGAGTTGACACGTGACAGAGCTGAAAATACGGACAACACTTCCAATTACTTTTATGATAATCAAATAAGTAGATTGATTATACGTTCCCATAATAAATAGGCAACTTTATAATAATTTTTTTATTAAAACTTTTTAGTAATTAAACATTGAACATTATTCCCCAAAAAAAAAATATTGAACATTAAAGTATATTATTACATGATGGTTTTCTCAAGTTTAATTATGTTTTAGAAATACATTAGTTATGTTATAGTTGTCTCATGTGCCAAAGATATCAAATTGATAACTATTTTATTTCTAAAAATTGAGAATTAGAAAATATAATAACACAATGGTAACCGTTATTTCTAAAATACATTAGTTAAGTCATAGATACACCTAAGAAGTTTGAAGCTATCTAGTTCCAAGTCATTGAATGTTGCAACATCCAACAACATAACGGTTTCTAATGTTTTATTCTATTTCAAAAACGAATTAGTTTATTCATATGGTTTCTCACGTAATCAGATAAAAAATAGGAAAATATTTTGTGTCTAATGGTGTTTAATATTTATTATGTTTTAGAAACTCATAATTTACATTACTCAGTAGTATCTCATGGTTTTTAACATTAAACATTATAGCATGTGATTACACAATAGTTTCTCACGGTTGATTGAGTTTTCTAAACATATTAGTTATGTTATATGTTGTCTCGAGTGCCAAGATATTAAATTATATACTGTTTGGTTTCTAAAAAATGAGAATTAGAAAATATAATAACAAAATGGTAACTAATGTTTCATAAATCGTAAATACACATAAAAACTTGAAGCTATTTGATTCTCAATTATTTAATATTGCAGCATCGAATAACATAATGATTTTCAATGTTTACTCTATTTTAAAAACATGTTATATAGTAAACTCTTTTGTGTCTAATGTTTTATTATGTTTTAGAAACTTACAAGTTAAATTACTCCATGGTATCACTTTTCATCCACCAAACTAATTTGTGCAACAAAATAGTTATCTTCTGTGTATGGAAACCAAATAGTTATCTTATACATAATAATTCATTTATTTTAGGCATAGACAATTTGAAAATTGTAGTTTATACCATTGTGCGTAATTTAAATCGAAAATTTCAGAGCTACGGCTGTGTGAAAAAATAAAATAAAAAGAGTCAATGCACAAAAAGAAAGGAATTGATTTTCATCTTATTCCTTTTTGGTAAGTTATAAAGTTCTTGATTACGTTTATTATGATGTCATATCAAATTTCTTTTATGTTTTAATTTGATTTGATATGATATGCTTAAGAGCTTTATTAATTACAATTGAACAATTGATTATATATATTTATTAGAGAAATTATAGTAAATAGTTCAAAATAATGAAATGAAGAAGTTAATGTCATTATTTTAAAAATTGTAGAGAAATGATTATTTTGTATTGTTGATTACCTGAATTTTCCTTGTCATTTAAGTCTCTCATTTGCATCTCATTAAGTGATACCCATAACAAATGACCTCTCCTATTTTAGGATGATAATTAATAAATGTCTCTTATTTTTAAGTTAGAGAAAAATAATATTTTTTTCAAAATTTTAATTTTATTATATATTTATTTTTCCAACTTTCTCTTTTCTATCATTTTATTTATTTATTTAGAAGCGTGTGACTTTAATATAGTGATATATGTATATTAATTTTGTTCAATTGTTTTTATTTTAAAGTTATATTGATTTTTTTTCGTTTTTTATGAGTTGCTGGTATATTATTTTCTAACTAGTGTATATACTTTTTGTGGTATGGTATATCATTTTTTTTTATGATATTTAGTTTCTATCTTGTTATACATAATGATAGTATATAATTTTGTATCATAGTTGTTCACGCGGTTCTTCAGCAACAGATAATTATATGAATAAGGAGAGGAATTAGTGCTAAATGGTGATAGATGAATGATCTCAAAGAAAGATTATAACTCGAATACTTTTTTTAGGTGGTTCAAAGGTTAAAAATCATTCTAGTCCACCAGCCAATAATATTGATATATCTCTGATCTTCCTTACAGGGTATTTCTTTACAAATTAGAAGCCAACCTTTGCAACTCCCAAGGTCTCCATATTTATAGGGAGAGGACACCAGGGTGTTGACAAAGGAGGTCATCCCGTGACCTTCTTACCCATCATGTCACTTCTGTGACATTCATGATTAATTCCTAAAACCTGACAATGAAGTGTGGTCTAATCAATAGGTAAGGGGGATAATGGGCCGCATGGCCCAAACCATTCGTGGGGTGCCTGAACACGCACGTTTATGCTGCGTGTCCGAGAATTCAGGAATGGGGCAGACACGTGATGTCTGATATGCGCACGTTTACATTGCGTGGTTGACTTTATTAAGGGTCGGAGGTGTCAGCTCAAGGTCGTACCCCGAGCTTGATGTAGTCTCAGCTCGTGGTGTCCACACTGCTGACCCGATGCCTTAGTAATCTCACTAAACATTTGGCTGTCTCGAGCTAAAGAGGTAGAGACTTGTAACAGCAGCTCCGGGTAAGTGGCTTCCACGTGGCTGATAGAATTATGCCATTTTCCAGCTTGCTAATAACCTGTGGATATTCAGGGCGTACATTTTCCCCCCAAGCCCCTGCTCGTGGCATATGACGTCACCTTTGGCCACAGTGGGGGCTTTTAGGCTTCTTTGTGGACTCTTCATATCCCGCCCATTACGCTGGTATCGGATACGTGGAGCATCGTGGTTGGTGACGGTCCGCCTTCCGAGAACCGCATTAAATGGCCTAGCCTGTCTTCGGCCGTCGTTTCGTCTTTCGAGTTGTGATCCTCGTATCCCACATCAAGACAATCGAACGGCCCTCATCCTCTGGCCTTTTACGTATATATAAGGCTGGCCACCTTTCGCATGAGCCACCCTTTTATTTGAAATTTTTCTCCTCTTCTTTCTTCTTTCTTCTCAGTCTCAAAACCCTTTCTTTCTTCTGGTCACTATTCCCGACGTTCCTGAGTTTTAGACACGAGGGCTCTTTCATGAGTCCGGTACCTGCGATTCCAACAGGACTTCAACCCAGACGCTCCTTTTAGTCTTTACGCAGCAAAAAATTTCTGTAAGTCCTTCGTTTGTTGTATGCTTTAAACGTTTTCCCTTTTCCTTGCTTAGGTAAAATTTCTTCTTAGTCGCATGCAGTAGGTTGTTTGTCTTTTGTTTTTCTTTGCTGGTAATTTGTGCATAGGTTTTTATCCTAGGGGTATCGACCGTAGGAAAGAGAATGCTTAGGGGCATGACTCATAGGATACAACTCTGGGGTGATTTTCTGGGTAAAAGTTTTTTATGCCTGTTTGGAACAACAAGTTTCTAGGGTGCAAAAACCGGGTAGCTTAGGGGACACGCTTCGCAGGCGGTTTTGCCTTTCGAAACTTTCCTTCCAAGGCAAACTTTATCCTAACCCCCATGACACACGGATCCCGAGCAATCGGGGACCCGTTGGGAACACAGGCGCGTGTTTATAAAACCGCGTGGTCTCACTCGCCGCGGCCTGAGATTATCTCAGCCCGTGTAAAGGAAACCCTTCTTCGCGCTAGATTCTTTCTTATGCTTAGGTCGCCTTTTCTAAACTTTCTTCTTTGTTCGTTAGGCGACCAGATGGGACCCAAGAAGAGCGCATCCAAGAAGAGTGCTGGCAGTTCGTCTTCCCAGCAAGCCAGCAAAGGGAAAGAGGTGGCAACAGACTCCCCGATTCCCAACTTTGGTCCCACCATGGAGAAGGAGGTCGAGGTGGGGCCCGATGCCTTTTTCGAGGCTGAGAGGATTACCTCGAAGATCACCACCCAGGGGAAAGTTAACAAGATAATGCTTTCCCATAATATAGAGATAGGGAAGGGCGCCCTGGACGCCTGACCTCCCCTTGAGGGGGAGCGGAGCTGCGCGTCGCTCGACGAGGAGTTCGCAGCCTGGAGCGAGGAACATCTCAAGGTTGGGGCCTTTCTTCCCCTGGACCAGTATTTCGCGAACTTCTTAAATTACGTGAAGCTGGCCCCCTTCTAGCTCCCCCTAACTCCTACCGTCTGTTAGCGGGGTTGAAGTATTTGTTCCTGAAGCAGGAATGGGAGGTCCCCACGCCGGCGGACATCCTTTACTTCTTTTGCCTCAAAGCCAGCCCGAAGCAACGGGGGCGAGGTGACGAGTTCTACTACCTGACCCGTTTTCCTAATTCGGCTGCGATCATCGAGCTGCCCAGCCACCCCAACGACTTCAAGGATCAATTCTTCATGTCAAAGGGGTTTCGCAACTGCAAATACCATTACTTCAACCGTCTTTGTAAGTTCCTTCTAACTTTAGCTCGCAAGTTGGTCACTGATTAGTCTCTTTTCATTCGTTGCTGACTTGAAAACTATCGTGCAGCTATTTTTGCGAGGACGGCTAAGTCGGTGACCCTTGGTGGTCAGTACGAAACCTTGGCGGGGCTTCCCCCAAGTGAAAAAGACTACCACCAGCTTGTGTCTGATAAGATGATGCTGGTGTGTAAGTTAATTTCCTCAGGCCAGACTCTGGCCTTGAGGAGGTCGCGGACCATCCCCGCTACTCGCGAGATGGCGCCCATCCCCGAGGAGGAAGCTGTGGATGAGGACGAGGACGAGGAGGACGAGGAGGACGAGGTTCCCCTCGTGCGCCGGAAGCGGGCTCTGAAGGTCGCCCAGGAGGTCAATGCAGAGAGGACCCAGTTCGGGGCAGTAGCCGGCCCCTCCGGCCAAGGTAACCCTTACTTATTTAGGGACTTAGACAGGGCTGTCGCGGACCTACGGCTTGCTAGGTTTAACCCCAACCAACTCGTCCACCGGCATTAAAACGACCTAGACCGCAATGTTACCCTACTCCAATGTGTTGACCAGCTAGTATTGCGTCATGACATGGGCCGCCCTAGGGGTACTGTAGTAGATAATACCCTGACTTTTAGGTCAGCCTTCTTCGAGGAGTACGGGACCAATCTTAGGTCGTGGTCCTCCCTTCTGGAGGGTGTAGTAGCTCCAGGTCTTAGGCAGTATGTAGAGGAGTCCAGTCCCGAGGCGGATCCGGACCCAGAGCCTCCTCTCACTCGTGAAATCATTATCTTAGACTCCCCCGTAGGAGCTCCAGGGCCAGAGTTCTTGACAATAGATTCCTCCTCTATCTCGGAGGGTAGGACTCTCTTCAATACATTACTCTTTGCTTTGCAATCATATATTTTTACATGTGTACTGACGACTTGTTGTCCTTGTTTCAGGTGAGGAGATGTCGCAGCCCGGGGGTAACGATCTACAATCTATGTTTCAGGGGGGAAACCCTTCCTCCGGGCCGTCCGGGCCCTTGGTGAAGAGGCTCCGGTTGGCGAAGAAAGCTGCTGAGAAATTCTCCAAGTCCCTAGCCAAGGGGAAAAGCCAAGGTCCCTCCGTCACCAAAAAAGTGCCTCCACCCCCTCCTGCAGTAGAGAAGATGGCTCCACCTCCCCCACGACCTCCCGTCCTTGCCCGGGAAAAGGAGGTACCAACCGGGACCTTGGCGACTCCGGCTCCCACTGTGCGCATCCCGGTCAACACTCAGGCCCTGGAGAAAATCCCTGAGGCCTTTCGAGGGACGGTTTACGAAACCGCGAGCTATACGGTAGATCATTACTACAACGCCACCCCAAGGGACTTGCGGGAGATCGAGACGAGGAGCCCCGAGAACGTGATGGAGTCTTCACTAGGGATGACCCTCACGGTAAGTTCGCTTTACCACTGGTTCTTTCTACTTAATTTCTAAGGCACTCGCCTCACATATTTTCGTCTTGCAGACGGCTTTGGCCCTCCACCAAAGCATATCTCGGTCCAAGGCCAGACTTGCAGAGATCAGGGGCGAGCATCAGGCTCCCCAGACCGCCCTCACGTCCGCTTAGCAACAGGAGCAGGATGCCAAAGCCGCCCTAGCGATTGCGCAAGCCGAGCTGGAGCCATCTCGGGCCAAGCTGCTGGAGGCCGAGGCTACCAAGGTCGCCCTGGATGCCGTGAAGGCTGAGCTTGAAGAACCCAAGGTTGCCCTTGTGGCAGAGAGGGCATCTTCCAGCGCCTCCATGGAGACCATGTTGTACCATTGCTGGGCCTTCAATCCGGATGGCGACTTTTCCTTCCTGGGGACGGAGGTATGGGAGTCCTTGGAGAAGTTCAAAGCTCGCCTTCAACAAGAGGCGCCCTCCGAGACCGGGGAGACTTCCACTGCAACCGAGCAGGATGCCGAGGGGGTGACTTCATCGGAGCAGCCTGGCGGGGCTTAGGATTTTTTCTCCTTTCTCGTTTATTTTCATTTGTAACTTTATATTATGAGGTTTTTTATCCTCGAGACAATTGATTTCCTTAGATTTATTTAATCTATTCATATATTTTTTGTGGTTTAACTTAGTTTTTGTTGGTGTTATAATTGACATCTTATGCTTTTTATGGAAAAAACATATGTTAATCAATTTGAACCAACTTCTAAGATTTAGGACATGGTTGTATCCAGGATATTAATTTGAAAACTTAGTTCGCGTCAAATCTTTATCGATATCTCGTGCTTTTTATGAAAAATATCGATCAATCAATTTGAACTAACTTCTAATTTTTAGGACCTGGTTGTATCCAGGATATTAATTTGAAAACTTAGTTCGCGTCAATTCTTTATCGATATCTCATGCTTTTTAAGAAAAATATCGATCAATCAATTTGAACTAACTTTTAAGTTTTAGGACCTGGTTGTATCCAGGATATTAATTTGAAAACTTAGTTCACGTCAATTCTTTTTCGATATCTCGTGCTTTTTAAGAAAAACATCGATCAATCAATTTGAACTAACTTCTAAGTTTGAGGACCTGGTTGTATCCAGGATATTAATTTGAAAACTTAGTTCGCGTCAATTCTTTATCGATATCTCGTGCTTTTTAAGAAAAACATCGATCAATCAATTTGAACTAACTTCTAAGTTTTAGGACCTGGTTATATCCAGGATATATGCCCCCTAAGTAATCAGGAAAGGGTCTTTCATGGTTACTTGAGTTTACACCCACAAACATATACAATAATGTAAAAAGGTTAGATGTTATTACTTAATAAACAAAAGATGGCCTTTCCAATTAAGCCTTACAAAGATATTATTGATAATATTTCTTCAAATGGATAGCGTTCCAAGTTCGTGGGACTGCTTCTCCATTAAGCCGAGCTAGCTTGTAGGTTTCTTCTTTCACGACCTCGGTTATTTGGTAGGGCCCTTCCCAGTTTGGTCCCAACACTCCATCCTTGGAATCTTTACTGGCTAGGAAGACTCTCCTGAGTACCAGGTCGCCAACGCTAAAGACGCGTTTCCTGACCTTTGAGTTGAAATAACCAGTGACCTTTTGTTGATAATGCGTGAGCTGCAGCTGTGAATCTTCTCGTTTTTCGTTAATCAGGTCGAGGGATGCACAGAGCAATTCGTCATTCCAGTCTTGGTCAAATGCCTGGACCCTATGCGAGGCTACCTTTATCTTGATAGGGAGGACTGCCTCACTCCCGAAAGCCAGGGAGAAAGGAGTATGACCCGTCGAGGTTCGATGCGAGGTCCGGTAAGCCCATAGTACCTGGGGGAGCTGTTCGGGCCATACTCCCTTGGCCTCGTCTAGTCTCTTCTTAAGGCTTGCCTTTAGCGTCTTATTGACGGCCTCGACCTACCCATTGGCCAGGGGATAGGCCACAGATGAGAAGCTTTTTAACAATGTCGTGCCTCTCACAAAATTCGGTGAAGAGTTCGCTATCGAACTGCGTTCCATTATCTGACACGATCTTCTTTGGCAACCTGAATCGGCAAATAATGCTCTTGACCACGAAGTCGAGGACTCTTTTTGAAGTGATCGTTGCCAGGGGCTCTGCTTCTGCCCACTTGGTGAAGTATTCGATAGCCACCATCGCATAGCGAACTCCTCCCTTTCCAGTAGGGAGGGCACCGACCAGGTCAATGCCCCAGACCGCGAACGGCCATGGGGACGTGATCATCTTCAGCTCAACTGGGGGTGCCCGGGCAACTGTGGTGAATCGCTGGCACTTGTCACACTTCTTGACGTAGGAGATCGAGTCCTTTGACAAAGGGGGCCAATAATACCCTTGCCTTAGTATCTTCAGGGCCAGGCTTTGCCCCCCAGTGTGATCTCCACAGAAACCCTCGTGCACATCCTACAAAATGGTTTTCGCCTCGCTTGGCAGAACACACCGTAGGAGAGGTAAAGAGTGTCCGCACAAAATGGTTTTCGCCTCGCTTGGCAAAACACACCGTAGGAGAGGTAAAGAGTGTACGCACCGGTATAATATCCCATCTATCACTGTATACCTTGGAGCCTGGTAAAGTACCCTTCTTGCGTCATTTTGGTCCTCGGGTAACTTTCCTACTGTGAGATATTCGAGGATGGGATTCATCCAAGTCGGTCTGGCGTCGATCATCTCGACCTCCGCCCCGACTTCCCCTATGCTTGGTCTTTCCAAGAACTCTACCAACACTAATCCCAAAGTCTCTGTCTCCCCAGAGGTAGCGAGCTTTGCCAGGGCGTCCGCGTTGGCATTCTGTTCCCGAGGTATCTGCTCGATTGATCCGCGCTCAAATGCAGATAGTTCTTTCTTTACCTTGGCCAGGTAAGCAGCCATCTTGGCTCCCCGTGCTTGGTATTCCCCTAACACTTGGTTTACCACGAGCTGGGAATCGCTGTAACACTGGACGGAGCTGGCCTTTAGCTCCTGGGCCACCCTTAGCCCAGCCAGTAAAGCTTCGTATTCAGCCTCGTTGTTGGACGCTTTGAATTCGAATCGCAACGCCGAGTGGAATCGATGTCCTTCCGAGGATATCAATATGATTTCAGCCCCGGAGCCGTTCTCATTAGACGAGCCATCTACGAAGACCTTCCACGAGGCCTGGGCTAAGGAGGCCTGGACTGACTCTTCCACGGGATCTTCTCGGAATCCAGTGCACTCTGCCACAAAATCAGCCAGGGCCTAGCTTTTTATTACAGTTCGCGGTATGGACAATATCTCAAATTGGCTGAGTTCAATAGCCCACTTCAACAGACGTCCCGATGCTTCAGGTTTTTGCAAAACCTGCCTTAAAGGCTGATCGGTTATGACGTGTATTGAGTGGGACTGGAAATATGGCCTGAGCTTTCGGGAGGACGTAACGAGACAAAAAGCCATCTTCTCCATCAACAGATACTGGGATTCAGCTCCGAGAAGCCTCTTGCTGATGTAATAGACTGGCTTTTGAGATCGGTCTTCTTCTCAGACTAATACGGCACTAGCTGCATATTCCGTGACAGCTAGGTAAAGGAAAAGAGGCTCTCCTACCGCTGGCTTGGATAATACGGGCGGCTCGACTAAATGTGCTTTCAGGTCGAGGAAGGCACGTTCGCATTCCTCGGTCCACTCGAATTTCTTATTCCCCCGGAGCAGGTTGTAGAATGGCAGACACTTGTCGGTAGATTTAGAAATAAACCGATTAAGGGCCGCCACCCTTCTTGTCAGACTTTGAACGTCCTTTCGCGACCGGGGTGAGGGCATCTCGAGTAGCGACCTGATCTTATCGGGGTTTGCTTCTATTCCCCTGGTATTAACAATGAAACCCATGAATTTTCCTGACGCGATCCCGAAAGTACATTTTTGGGGGTTAAGCCTTATGTCGTATTCTCTCAATATCTTAGAGCATTCTTCCAGATCTGAAACATGGTTATCGGCTGTTTTCGACTTGACCAGCATGTCGTCAACATACACTTCCATATTCTTCCCGATCTGGTCGGTAAACATCCTATTTACCAACCTCTGGTATGTGTCTCTGGCGTTCTTCAGCCCGAAGGGCATGACCTTGTAACAATAAACGTTAGTTGGGGTCATGAAGCTAGTGTGTTCCTGGTCTGCTGGATTCATGGCGATCTGATTATAGCCCGAATATGCATCCATAAAAGACATGAGCTCGTGGCCCGCCGTGGCGTCTACCAATTAGTCGATCCTTGGCAATGGGAAGAAATCTTTGTTAGAGAATATATTTTATTGCCTCAATGGAATTATAGAAAAACCAAATACAACTATATGCAAAAATACAATGGACACGATAATATTGATTAAATAAGTATTACAACTCAATTGCTCAAAATACAAGTAAATAAAAAGATGTAGAAGAGAAGATTACAAACTCAATACTATAACTGTTTACCAAGATTTTCGGCAACTATCTTAATGAAGGATATTTACTGATAATAATAATGAAAATGGAAGATTGACGCAAGGGTTTTACGTGGTTGGGGCGTTAACTAGCTTTAGTCCACGAGTCCATGTATAAATCTGTATTAGAGCTAGGATAAGCTTTTACAATGGAGTTTTCTAATTATATTTGAACAGGGGTTCTGCCTTCTCTCTCCTCTTCTACGTTGTATTACAACTCGTATTTATAGGACGAGGGGGACATCAGGTTTGGGCCGGATCCGACCCGGACCCATCCGAGGAATGTGCACCAGGGACCTCCCTAGTGGAGGCCCCAGCTAAAAAGATATACAGCACACCAAATCCAAACCAGCTCAGGCCCAATTAGTTGCCCTGAGACGCAAGCATTCCCCCGACAAAACGGCACTTTGGCTCTGACCACTTCGAGTCACAAGGCCGATTTAGGAGACAAGACCGGTCAGAGTACTTGGCTGCGCAGTCCTGACACACCAGCAGATAATCCCAAGGTGACCCTTTCTGCAGGTGAAAAATGGGGGGGGGGGGGGGGGGGGGGGGGGGGGACAAGGCTCACGCGAAATGAGGCGGTTTCAGTGTCCTGGACGCCTGGGGAAGAAGCGGTCCAGGTTCGTTTACTCCTGGCCCGCTACGTTTACTCTGAGCCCGGACCATTCCAGGGCAGGGACGGGGATGCGATGGTCGCGACAGTCCGGGTACTCCGGACATTGCCGGGACCGTTCAAGCTGGAGACGAACCCGGAGGAACGTCCCGGACCCATATATGCAGGCCCAGTCCGGAGTCCTCGGGCAAGGCCCAAATATCGAGTTGGTCCCCTGACCGTGGGCCGGGGCGAAGGCCCAAAACCCTGACAGGAAATGGGGATAACATTTACCCCCCAAGCCTTCACCCGGGCTAGCCGGGGGGAGGGTTGCACCACCCTCGCGGTTCTTGCCAAGTTGCCTCCCTAATTTCTGTCAAGGCCAGGAGGCTTGGCGGGAAGGCCGTGGTTGTGGCAGGTTACCCAGCCTAGAACATTTGATGTACTCCGGGGTCGTTTACCCTTGGGCTGCTTCAAGAATAGTGACACACGTGTCGCCACGTAACTGCAGCAAGGGCCTCGAAGAGTCGCCTAGGCCTCCCAAAGTCCACTAGGCCTAGGTTAGGGTGTCAGCGCTTGTCACGAGGCGTCCCATCCGCATGGGGAGAGTCATCATTAATTTCCTTGGAATGGGGTGGATCGTAGGATGGGGCGTCCTTTGGTATCCGCCACTCCTGGACCGTCGGATTGGAGGTGCTGAGGATCCAAGCCAAATAGGGCTCATAAATGTCTTCTGCGCGATCCTTGGTCGTCGGATGAAGAGGCACCTGACCGTTGGATCGGGGGCCAGGATTTGGGGGCTGATATAAAAACTCAGACTACGAACATTCGGCACTTTTCCACTTCCGAACCAGCTTAAGAAAAAGAAAAACCAGAACACTCACTAGAGCTTTGCATGTCCGACCTCGCCGAAGAAATACTTTGCCGTTTGCTAGTCCTGCGCCACCGCCTGTTTCCCAGGGCCTCAACCTTCGTTCTGCAACCTGACGGCGCTTCTCAGACTTGCCCCGCCGACGAACTGCTGCACCGGTTGTGCCACTTCAAGAACGAGGTCCTGCCGTCCTTACGATCGGACAACCGCCAGCCTCAACTGTCGACTCCACACAGTAAGTATCTTTTAATTCTATTGCCAACTTTGTGAATTTAGGCTTTCTAGACGCATGTACCTAGGCTCTGTGCCTTAGAATCTGCTAGGAAGGCTGCCCGGTTCGGGTCGCACCATTCCGGATGCTCCCTGGACAAGGGACGGACCTTAGTAGCCTTTCCTCCCGATCAGGGTCCCGGGGCTTTTCGGAGTCCCGGACCTGATCTGTCGAGACTCCAAGCAGTCCTTAGGAGACTCCTTGTACCTCGACCGACTCTCTTGGGTTTAGGTACTGACTGCTTGGCCTTTCTTTCTTTGTTCCCAGATCGTCAACCATGGCCACGGGCGTCACACTTCACTCCGAAGAGGAGGTTAATAGGGCTCCTGTAGTCATTCCCGGCTCCAAGACGCACAAAGGCAACAGGTGGGAGATGGACGTAACGCCCAACCTGTTCCGGAACTACCGGATGATGCAGCTCCTGGAGTCGGGGCTGGGCATCGAATCGACTCCGGGCCTATTCCACAATCGTATGGCCAGGTTAGAGGAGCGGGCGCATACGTCAGTGGGTGGATTCGGGGCCTGGAGTGCCGGCCACATCAGCGCGGGGGCTACGCTCCCGCTTCATGACTACTTCGTGCGGTTCCTGATGTATGTGGGGATCGCACCATTCCAACTGTTGCCACAAGCATATCGCCTGCTTGCTGGGTGGAAGGTGTTCTGTGTCGCGAAAGAGATCGCGGAGCCTACCCCGGCGGAAGTCTTGTACTTCTACAAGTTGGTGCCGCAGGTCAGCGTCAAAGACAAGAGCCTGGACGGCTTTTACAGGCTGCAGCCGCGGAGTGGCTGTCCTGCTCCTACCAGCACCTGGAAGCACCCCCCGGATGTCAGGCATTACTGGTTTATAACATCCGGGTTCCTTATTGACAAGAATCCCATGCTGATGCTAGACTTCCAGCGAGTGGGTAAGTATTCCCCCGGACCCTCTATTTTACTCATCTTTCGCTTTCCATCTCTCATCGTATCTTCCGGGTCGCGGTCCCTTCACCCAAACCCCCCTCACCGACTTTCTCCTGGAAAGGAGGAGGATCTACGCCAAGCTGACCGCGGAGGAGCTGGACGTTGGGGGCTATGTCAATGATAGAAACCTCCGGCTAGTAGGGTTACTCGCGGCCACCCAGACCATCGTTGTCCCTAGCCTCCGGGGCATCCCGTTTGAGAAGATCGTCGAGGCCCGGGAGCGGCTAGCCCTTGACCACATCGCTGAGGTGGTGAGAGCGGCGCGGGCCACCGCAGCCCAGCGTAAGAAGAATCAACTTCCGGTGGAAGAGGCCACCTCGGAAGAGCTGAAGGAGCTTTTCGAAGATGCCCTACCAAACGTTGGGACTCCCGGGGCTAGCGTATCGGGGCGAGGTAACTCCCCTTTAGTCTTAACTTATGCTCCTCAAGTCGGGGACTTAGCTAGGGATAGGCGAGAGCCGCCGGGCCCCGCGTTTGGGGCTGATGGGGGGATGAGACCTTCATCTCCCATCCCTGTAGGATCAGAGACCCTAATGTTCCTGTCCGGGTTCCTCCAGTACGGGGGGTTTCTAACCCCAGACGACGTAGGAGACCGGATACACTCATTTACTTTAAGGGAATTGAGTCTCGCCCGGGGCTTAGATGAGGGTTTGTCCCGGGCTATACTTTCTTGTTTCTGTTGTGCTTTCCCACTTGGCTTATCACACTAACTTCGTTTTCTTGTATTTTTGCAGAGGATTCCAACATGTCTGACCCGGCCAGCGAGATGAGGAGGCTCATCAAGGAAAGTTCGACCTTGAAGGCGGCCAGAAGGCCAAAGGTCGCGGCCGGCACGGAGCACCTCCCCGCCAGCGAAAAACCCGGGGCAGCGCCCGGCCCAGGCGAGACATTGGCCGTGGTTCCTCTCCGGGCCATGGAGCCGGTCGCAGACGGCCCTTCGAACCAACCCCCGGTAATCGATTTGGAAGCGGGCAAGGCCGCAAGCCGGAGCTCAGGGAAGAGAGGCCCGGTAGATGATGCCCGGGAGGGCAACCTCGGGAAGAGGCCTCGGACGACGCTGCCAGAGACAGCCAAGAAATCACATGGGGAGAGTAGGCTAACCGCGAAGGAGATCCTTGCTCCGCCTGTTCTTCCCCTCCACCCAACCCTCCTCGAGGAGGGGGAGTCCGCTCAGTGGGACGAGCAGTCCCGGCTGGTCAACCGGACCTGGGAGAGCGGCCGATGCTGGAGAGACGATGCTTACAAGGCCCTGACGATCCGTCATCAGGTTGAGTTTTCGGATCGTCCTGCCGAGTTCAGAGCTCCTCAGCCGATCGTGGATCGGCTAGCTGCCGAGATGGGCTTCCGCCCCAAGCTGGGCCAGGACATTGCCCCCATGGCTGCTGATCTGCTCGTTCAGGTCGGAAGCACTATGTCCAACCTCCAGCTGAAGAGGTACGCCACGATAGCCAATCCAGACAGGCTGTTCATCTCTCAGGCTCTCCGCCACCAGGCTACCGCGGTAATTTTCAACTCATGTTCCTTAGTCATTTGTTGGTGGTGATTTCTTTTTCTGACTTTCGTATGCTCTAGGTTGCCTTGCTATCTCAAAGGAGTGCCGTTTTGATGGCCGAGCTTGCCCTTAAGATGGAGACGGCCAAGCTGGAAATAGAGGCGGCCGTGAACCAGAGGGAGGCCGTCAAGGAAAATCTCAGCAAGGAGACAGCCCACCTCCAAGAAGAGTTGGCCCGCGCGAAGGCGGAGCGCGAGGAAATTAGCCGTGCCAAGACCGGGTTGGAAGAGGAGTTATCCCGGACGACAAAAATAGCTGACGAAAGGGCGACTCTCTTGGAGACGGCTGCGGCACAGTCCGTCCAGGACAAGGAGGAGATCCGGATCCTGAAAGCCCGAGTCCTTGAGCTGGGCGACTCCCTTCTTCAGGAGAAGGCGGCACACGAAACCACCCGTCAGGAGAAGGAGGAGGTCGACAACTTAGTGGATGTCACCTTTGACGAGGCCATTTATATGGCCTTGTGCAAGGACAAGAACATGAACCTCCTTGTCTTCCCTGATCCCGACTCGAAGCGTGCCGAGTATGAGGCCAAGGAGAGGGAGGATGCGGACCTCCGGGCGGACGCGCTGTAGGCCCTTGTCTCGGCCTCGTTCTTTTGTTAATGTGTTTAGCTTGTAATTAAATTTTAAACACTGCTTCTTCCTTTGGTTTTTAAGAGATTTTTCCTTTCACCGTTCAGTAAGAAGTTGTTGTCGCGACTAACTGATTGCAGGGGGTTTTGTCCTGGTTCCAACGGCCGGGACTGGACCACACGACTAGCCTCGGCACTGCTCGGGGCCCTTGGGTCTTTGGTTACCCCGGAGTGCCTAGGGTCGATCGGATGCTTTTGCACTCCGAGGACCAATTTGTTCAGGTTGGACGTTGTTCGCCCGGGGCGGGACAGGCCCTGGTCTGGTCCTTTTAATTTTATACCCCTGAACGTCGTTCGTCCGGGGTGGGACCGGCCTTTGGCTCAGTCCTCTTATTTTTACTCCCGGACATCGTTCGTCCGGGGTGGGACCGGCCTTTGGCTCGGTCCTCTTTTATACATACCCCCGGACGTCGTTCGTCCGGGGTGGGACCGGCCTCGGGCTCGGTCCTCTTATTTTTACTCCCGGACATCGTTCGTCCGGGGTGGGACCGGCCTTTGGCTCGGTCCTCTTATTTTTACTCCGGACATCGTTCTTCCGGGGTGGGACCGGCCTTTGGCTCGGTCCTTTTATTTAAACCTCTGGACGTCGTTCGTCCTGGGTGGGACCGGCCTTTTACTCGGTCCTCTTTTATTTATACCCCCGGACGTCGTTCGTCCGGGGTGGGACTGACTCGGTCCTCTTTTGTATATACCCCCGGACGTCGTTCGTCCGGGGTGGGACCGGCCTTGGGCTCGGTCCTCTTATTTTTACTCCCGGACATCGTTCGTCTGGGGTGGGACCAGCCTTTGGCTCAGTCCTCTTATTTTTACTCCCGGACATCGTTCGTCCGGGGTGGGACCGGCCTTTGGGTCGGTCCTCTTATTCTTACTCCCGGACATCATTCGTCCGGGGTGGGACCGGCCTTTGGCTCGGTCCTTTTATTTAAACCTCCGGACTTCGTTCGTCCGGGGTGGGATCGGCCTTTTACTCGGTCCTCTTTTATTTATACCCCCGGACGTCGTTCGTCCAGGGTGGGACCGACTCGGTCCTCTTTTGTATATACCCCCGGACATCGTTCGTCCGGGGTGGGACCGGCCTCGGGCTCGGTCCTCTTATTATTACTCCCGATCATCGTTCGTCCGGGGTGGGACCGGCCTTTGGCTCGGTCCTCTTTTATACATACCCCTGGACGTCGTTCGTCCGGGGTGGGACCGACCTCGGGCCCGGTCCTCTTATTTTTACTCCTGGACATCGTTCGTTCGGGGTGGGACCGGCCTTTGGCTCGGTCCTCTTATTTTTACTCCCGGACATCGTTCGTCCGGGGTGGGACCGGCCTTTGGCTCGGTCCTTTTATTTAAACCTCCGGACGTCGTTCGTCCGGGGTGGGACCGGCCTTTTACTCGGTCCTCTTTTATTTATACCCCCGGACGTCGTTCGTCCGGGGTGGGACCGACTCGGTCCTCTTTTGTATATACCCCCAGACGTCGTTCGTCCGGGGTGGGACCGGCCTCGGGCTCGGTCCTCTTATTTTTACTCCCGTACATCGTTCGTCCGGGGTGGGACCGGCCTTTGGCTCAGTCCTCTTTTATACATACCCCCGGACGTCGTTCGTCCGGGGTGGGACCGGCCTTGGGCTCGGTCCTCTTATTTTTACTCCCGGACATCGTTCGTTCGGGGTGGGACCGGACTTTGGCTCGGTCCTCTTATTTTTACTCCCGGACATCGTTCGTCTGGGGTGGGACCGGCCTTTGGCTCGGTCCTTTTATTTAAACCTCCGAACATCGTTCGTCCGGGTGGGACCGGCCTTTTACTCGGTTCCCTTTGTTATTTTTGCGCCTGGGATGACACCCCCCGCAAGTGAGCGGAGATTGGTCTGGGGTTACTTGAGAAAGGAATTCAAGAAAGATTTTGCCCTGAGGCACACATTTTCATGGAAATAATAGCCCTTTATGACGTTTTGCACACGTCATTTTCATTGTTCAACAAAGGGAATTAGCCCTGAGGCGTACATGCTACAGCGTAAACATTAAACTGGGACGAGCCCTTGGGCTACTGGTAGTATTTACGGAGGTGTTCCGCGTTCCAGGCTCGCGGAACCTCGGAGCCATCGAGCCGCTTCAAGCGGTAAGTTCCGGGGCAGATCTCTTGCTGAATCTCATACGGCCCTTCCCAATTCGGGCCCAGAACCCCTACTCCGGGATCCTGAGTGGCAGGGAAGACCCTCCGCAGGACCAGATCTCCGGTTTCAAACTTACGGCTCTTGACTCTGGAGTTGAAATGCCGAGCTATCTTGCCCTGGTACATCTTCAACTGTACTTGCGACTCTTCCCGGATCTCCTCGATGAGGTCCAGAGATTCCTGGAGTAAGGCATGGTTCTGGGCGGGATCATATGTGTCGCGACGATGGGACGAGATGGTCGTTTCAATTGGGATGACGGCTTCGCATCCGTATGTCATTGAGTATGGGGTATGCCCGGTTGACGTCCGTTCGGTTGTCCGTTAGGCCCACAACACGCGGGAGAGCTCTTCGGGCCACTTGCTCTTACAGGCCTGAAGCTTTTTCTTCAGTGTTCCTTTTAGGATTTTGTTCACGACTTCTGCCTGTCCGTTTGCCTGGGGCCTGGCCACGGCGGAGAAACTCTTCACTATACCGTGCCTCTCGTAGAAATCCGTGAAATGGAGGCTGTCAAATTGCTTCCCGTTGTCGGATACGATTTTGTAGGGGAGGCCATACCGACACACTATGTTGTTAACGACGAAATCTAAGGCCTTCTTGGACGTGATCGTGTTCATAGGCTCCGCCTCAACCCATTTTGTGAAATAGTATACCGC
Source organism: Humulus lupulus (assembly GCF_963169125.1). Lineage (NCBI taxonomy): Eukaryota > Viridiplantae > Streptophyta > Magnoliopsida > Rosales > Cannabaceae > Humulus > Humulus lupulus. Next base: position 33,108,418 of record NC_084796.1, on the reverse strand, counting down.
CACAATGGCATACTTCACCCCTCCTTTCCCGATCGGGAGGGATCCCACAAGATCGATCCCCCACACAGCAAAGGGCCAAGGGTTGTTCATCAAAGTTATCTCTGTGGGGGGGGCCCGAGGGATCTTCGCGTACCTCTGGCACTGTTCACACTTGCGGACGTAGTCTATGCAGTCTCTTTTCATGGTGGGCCAAAAGTATCCTTGGCGCAGAATCTTCTTGGACAAACTGGGCCCGGCTGTGTGATCTCCGCAAAAGCCTTCGTGGATCTCATGCATGATGGTGCCCAGCTCAGTTCCAGACACGCACCTGAGGTAGGGCATAGACAGTCCCCGGCGATAGAGTTTCCCGTCCATCATGACGTATCGGGGGGCCTGGTACAGGAGCTTCCTGGCCGCAGCCCGCTCATTCGGAACCTCCCCAGTGGACAGGTAGCGGAGTGGTCGACGGCGTGGACGGGGGAAGCCCCAACGCTTGGGACGGGAAGATGGTTGACGGGGACCAGCCTGGCCAACTCGGCCTCTGCGTCTGTTGCCAGCTTCGCTAATGTGTCCGCGAACACGTTCTTCTCCCGGGGAATCTGGCGGATGGAATGCGCTGCCAACGTCTGGAGCATCTCCCTCGCTTGGGTCACATAAGCCGCCATTCGCTTTCCCTTGGTCTGATATTCCCCCGAAATCTGTCTGACTACCAGCTGAGAATCGCTGTATATTTCGAGGTTTGTTGCCCCTACTTCTCGGGCCAGACGCAGGCCGGCTATGACAGCCTCATGCTCCGCCTCGTTGTTTGATGCTTTGAACTGGAAACGGAGGGCGTTTTGTAGCTGATGCCCCTGCGGGGACACCAGGATGATCCCGGCGCCGGCCCCGTTCTCGTTCGAGGCTCCGTCCACGAAGATTTTCCAAACGGGAGCAGTGGAAGCTGCGGGGACACTCTCTTCTGGGGTGATCCCGGAACATTCGACGATGAAATCGGCCAGGGCCTGTCCCTTAATGGACACCCGAGGTACGTAAGATATATCAAATTGGCTTAGCTCCATTGCCCATTTCAGGAGTCTCCCCGACGACTCAGGTTTCTGCAACACCTGCCGCAGGGGGTGGTTGGTTAAGACCCTTATTGTGTGGGCCTGGAAGTAAGGTCGGAGCTTCCGGGATGCCGTCAGCAGGCAGAAAGTCTGCTTTTCGATCAGCGGGTACCTGGACTCGGCGTCTAGCAACCGTTTGCTCACGTAGTACACCGGGAGTTGGGTTCTTTCCTCTTCGCGCACCAACGCGACGCTGATGGCGTGCTCGGTCACGGCCAGGTATAAGTACAAAGGCTCTCCTTCGACTGGCTTCGCCAGGATGGGGGCCTTGGCCAAGTGCTCTTTCAGCTTCTGGAAGGCTTCTTCGCACTCGGGTGACCATTCGAACCGCTGGCTTCCCCGGAGGATGTTGAAAAAAGGGACGCACTTGTCCGTGGCCTTGGAGACAAAACGGCTGAGGGCGGCCACTCGCCCCGTCAGGCTTTGAACGTCTTTGTGCTTCTGGGGAGAGGCCATGTTGACCAGGGCCTTGATCTTCTCCGGGTTGGCTTCGATTCCTCGGGAACTCACTATGAATCCCAGGAACTTCCCGCATGCGACGCCGAAGGTGCACTTCTTAGGGTTTAGCTTCATCCCGTACTTTCGGATAACCGCGAAAGCCTCCGCCAAATCGTTCGAATGTTCCCGCGACGTCTTGGACTTGACCAGCATATCATCGATATATACTTCCATGTTTCGCCCCAGCTGGGCCCTAAACATTCTATTGACGAGCCTCTGGTAAGTTGCTCCGGCGTTCTTGAGTCCGAAAGGCATGACGACATAGCAGTAGATGCCCTTGTCAGTTTGGAAACTGGTGTGCTCCTGATCTGCCATGTGCATGGAGATCTGGTTGTAGCCCGAGTAGGCGTCCATGAAACTCAAGATCTCGTAACCGGATGTAGCATCCACCATTTGGTCTATCCGAGGGAGTGGGAAACAGTCCTTCGGGCATGCTTTGTTGAGGTCCGTGAAGTCGATGCAGGTCCTCCAGGTTCCGTTAGGTTTCGACACCAAGACTGGGTTGGCCAGCCATACGTGGTATACGGCTTCGCGGATGAAGTTAATAGAAGACAGCTTCTCTACCTCCAGTTTGAGGGCCTCGGCCCTTTCCGGCCCCAAAGGTCTGCGCTTCTGGCGGACCGGAGTCGTGTTTGGGTCAATACTTAACGCGTGGCATATGATATTGCGGTCGACCCCGGTCATATCGGAGTGTGACCATGCCAGGAGATCCTGGTTTTCCTTGACTTGGGCGATAATGGCGGCCCGAACGTCTCCCAGTAGGCTCTTTCCCACTTGGATGACCCTGGCAGGGTCGGAGTCGCTGATGCATACCTCTTCTACTTCGTCCATTGGCTCAAGGGCACGTTCATCTCCCAATCGTGGGTCTAGATCGTCCTCGTCCTGGACAGCTTGCTCGGCCGGGCGGAGTTTCGGCCCAACGGGCTCATCCCGGACCATACAAACGGGAAGAGCAGAGATATGGTAACACTTCCGCGCGCTTTTCTGGTCTCCGCGGACCGTTCCTATCCCCCCGTTGCTGCACGGGAACTTCATACATAGATGGCGGATGGAGGTGATGGCCCCGAACTCAACCAGGGCGGGCCGGCCAAAGATGACGTTGTAAGCGGTCGGGCAATCCACCACCACAAAGGTGCAGAACTTGAACGAGTGCTGCAACTCGCCCCCCAAAGTTACGGGCAGCTGGACCTTTCCCATGGGGAGGATCGCATCCCCATTGAAGCCGTAGATTTGGGTCGGGCAGGACGCCAGATCAGCCTTCGTCAGGCCAATGGCGGCAAAGGCGAGTTTGAACAATAAGTTGACGGAGCTTCCGTCATCCACCAACACTCGGGACACCATCTTGTTGGCAATTTGAGCATCTATGACCAGTGGGTCGTGGTGCGAGAAATGGACGTTGCGGGCGTCGTCTTCCGTGAACGTGATGGGGAGGTTCATCAGTTTGGGGCGCTGAGCAGGGGCCTGGACGAGGGCGCAAACTTCTTGGTCATGGTCCAACTCGCTCAGATAGCGTTTTTGATCATTCTTCGAAGGTCCTCCTAGGTGGGGTCCGCCTGATATGGTCGACACGTGCCCGTCCACTCGAGGGGGCGTTGCCCCGGAAGGGTAAGGCATTCCAGGACCGGGGGCTTGCGTGGCGACGGCCCCCTGAGGGGCCTGTGCCGGGGGCCCCGGCGTATACCCTCCCTGGGGCGGGTATGCACGAGTCGTTGCCGACGCCGTAGACTGCCCGGGGTTTGATGACATGCCCGGGACGCCTACGGGCATTCTTACCCGTTGTTGTTGGACTGATTGTTGCCGCTATTGCTAGACTGATTGTTGCTGTTATGGTTGTTGCTCCGACTGGCCTGAGGTTGACTCTGCTGTCTAGGTTCCGGCTTGCTAGCTTCTTCTTTGCTTACATTGGCCTGCAACCTTTCTACTTCGATTGCCGTCTCAAGAACGTCGGCATATGTAGTGTTTCCCGGGTTTGCTAGCTTAACCCCCATCTCGATCTTCGGGCGAAGTCCTCTAACAAACTTGTTCACCCTCAGAAAATCGGTTGGAACCATTTCCGATGCAAACTTTGCTAAGCGGTCGAACTGGCGAGCATATTCCGCCACTGTTAAAGTACCTTGCTTCAAGTTGGCGAACTCCTCAACCCTCGTAGCGAGTACAGCCGAATTGTAGTACTTCTTGTGGAAGAGCTCCACAAATCGAGTCCATGTCATGGTGGTCGTATCATGAGATTGCTGGACCAAGTCCCACCATATCCTGGCATCCTTCTTGAGTAAAGACGAGACGCAGGATATGCGGTCCGCATTGCTGAGATTCATATGCGTCAGAATCGGCTCCACATTCCTTAGCCACTCTTCTGCCTCAAAGGGGTCTGAAGTCCCTTCGAAGTTTGGAGCGTGCTGCTTGCGGGACCTCTCGTACACTGGCTCCATGTTCGGTACTGGATACGGCGCGTAATTCGTCATTGGCCATCCCCCATAAGGACCAACTTGTTGGG